>NC_026006.2:58393958-58452542 GCF_000442705.2 Elaeis guineensis | reverse complement strand
TCAATGAGGTTACATATATACTTTTTTAAAGAGATTATTGTGAATAAAGAAAACATGTCTCCTTATTGACTCTGGAAATTACAAAAAAAAACCAAAAGAAAAGAAAAACAAAACTTCTGGAAGCATATGTTGGCAAAGCGAACAAAAACTAATCCGATATATAACGGGAAAAAGGAACCCAATATGACTGCATTACAGGATACAAGCTCAAATCTGAAAATGATGTCGTTTAATAGAATACATTCATAGCATCACACATGAATGAAAGTTGTATATAGTCAAGTTACAATTCATTGCAAAAATGCAGTCCACTAGCAATTTTTTAGCATATGGTAATATGAAATTACTATCTAATATGTGTCTGTCTTTTTTTTTTCTTTTAATTTTTGAGAATGTGGTATCTAATAAGTGTTGTATTACAAATAACACAGATGTAACTGAAATGTATGACATTACTTGTCAGAAAGATAATAAAAAGAACTTAAACCTAGTTTCCTTATATCTTGATGTATGGTTATGCCCTCAACTATTCATTTTTTCAACGACATTTCCATGAAGATAGTGCTTGTAGGATATTAGCTGAATGATATTTCTACATATTTGATAATAAAGAACATAATGCATGAAATAGGCTGCAATGCATACACTTGCTTTATATGTATGTTGAAATGTAAACTGTGCAGATCAATGTGGACTATAACTGCTAGAAATACCATACACACCAATGGCAGCACACATAATTCCATGCACAGTATGGTATCTCTTGTTTATCCTAGAAAGATATGCATTAAGTATGGACACAAGACTAGCATAAAATCAAATATATAACAGAGTATTAACTGCAACAGGAGAATGCCTGCACACCTTTCAGGATGACCTCAGTATTTTCTTCATTGAAGGAACTATTTAAGAGGGGATATTTTACTCAACGCCATTGAAAGAGACTTTATGAAAAATGGAAGAAAGGTGTGTTTCACATTTGGATCTGCATTGTCATTCTGAAAGGCTGCTTTAAGTTCTATAAGAGCATCACAATTTATTTCTTCTAGATAATGAAAATGTGGGACTTTGGCAGCCATGGTCATTGATTTAACCATAGACCTCTGAAATCCCCTGAAACATAAAAATGTTAACCTCAGATTTTGATGGACGAGGATTCCACTATTTATAGATTTAAAAATATTGATAAGATATAAAACAGAACTTGAAGATAATTCAAGAGTGCTGAAATAACTTGTCCTCTTGAGAAGAAACATATGCAAACATAACAGCAGACTGAAAAGGAACATGACGAACTCTATAAATATAATCTCTTGACATGATCTTTGGTCATCCAAGTTTATGGTTTAGTTGCCAGGATCGAGAGTGGGTGCAGGCGTCACAATAGCAAAGATAGCCTAATAGGAAAAATTGACTCAAAAGGATTCATAAAGTTGATATAAGTAACTAGGTTTTCACACAATGCTTGATTGTGTTATAGATAATATGCACCGAAGGTAACGGGAGTTCACACAGCTGTGAAATAACCAATAAAACTTTTTATTTTATTCACATGGAATGGAAGGAAAAATGGCATTCCAGTCATTTAATTGGTGGTAAAGTAACAAATCCCAAAAAAGAAAATAGGGCAACCCTTAAATCACCAATGAAACTGAATATACACCAAATGGCTTTTTCAAATTTTATCCGAGTAAAGCTAAATGGGGTGTATTGGTTGTTCACAGGCATATGAAGACATCCTCAATCCACCATCTATTGTGATCCTAACCGTATAAAGTATGACATTAGCTACAACTTTGTAAACTACCTTTCTCACTATTTTTATTACATAAATCCATCTTAAATATTGGAGAATCTGGTGTTTGACAACCCATTTCTTTCAAGTTGCAAACTCATTGTAAAGCATGATCTCCAGACTCTAGCAGGAATTCCGCTCTTGGGCAGACCCCTTGATGTCATTCCTATAGCCTTGATGGAGCTCTCTCAAACCTTCAACATCAAATCTCTATCTGGATTTAATTTATAAGGTTCAACATAGCGTTCGCCGAACCGACCTGAACTAGACGGTTTGGGGCATGCTGAATTATACCGACGGCTTACTGATACTGTTCCAACATGAAATCCAGAAGATCGAAGGAAAGAAATTAAAAAGAGACAGAGAGAGAGGGGGGAGAGAAGGAAAGGTAAAGAATGGGGAGGCCGTCGGAGACAGCTGGAGGGCTGTAGATGACTATGGTGCACGGGAAAGAATGAATTGGAGAGAGAGAAAGAGGGGGAAGGAGAGGGAGAGCTCTTCGGGGGCTACCAGAGAGTCTATCCGAGTCCAAGTGAAATAGGGGCTAGAGCACTCTCTCTTCCTCTCTCTAGTTCACCCTCTCCCATGCACCATTGTCATCCGTGGCCCTCCAACGGCTACCACCGTGGCCAGCCGACCTCTCTCTCTCCCTTCTCTCTCTCTTTTCCTCTGGTTCTCCCACTCTTCTACTTTCTTTGCCGTGTTGATTCGAACCCGGTACAACTCGGTATGGAGGCACGACCAAACCGTACCGCCAATCGGTGGGCATGGAGTTCGGTTCCAATTCAATGAACCTTGGTGCAATATATATAAGAACTGAGAGAGTTACACCAAAACCCTATACCAAGATCTGTGCCAAAATCCTATGAGAGCAAAAAAGAATCATCTACTATCTAAGTTAAGAATCTACATAGTTAACCATGATTAAGATGACCAAAATGCCAAATGCTTAGGAGGTACATAGTTAACCATGGTTAACATGACCAAAATGCCAAATGCTTAGGAGGGTTCTTTTTTATGCATTAAGTTGTTACCAAACATGAGGTTTTTAGTGAAGAGAAATTGAGCATTTACCCTGTTGATTATGATTTGCACATCTTAAAACACATAAACCAACTTTTAGTGGATTACAAATATTCTCAAGTTATATATCACATGTCATCATGTTGTTTAAAACCGCTAAGTTTATAACCAACCTAGGTATGTCTAAAATGTGTGGATTTTGCATTTCTTGTTATTGTGTATTATGCTTGACCAAGTAATTTTCAATTTAGATGCCACCATGTATTTTTCATCAATTGCATATGCATCCATAGACTATTGGTAGAATACTGGCTCAACAAACAAAGTCAAGATCACATACATCTCCATGTTCACATTACTTTGAGCGTTACCTCACAGAATCATAGTTACCTGAGAGGAATTGTCGTATCCTCATAGCATTTTTCATCTAGCATGTCCATGTGAAATGCTTTCGCTTCTTTCAACAGCCCATGTTCAACAATATTGACTTGTGAAAGGGAAGGTCGTTCTTCCTGAATACCCTTGCTAGCAGCATAGCTCAAGACATCTTCTTTCAATACTCTTCCATCTATTCCTGTTCCTTGAATATCATTTATGTTTAGACCATACTGCTTTGCAAGATGCCTAACAGAAGGTGTAGACAGAACGCCCTTAAAAGCCTCCTCTTTATTCGATGATCTTTGAGAATCTGATTCACATAGCTCAGAATTTAGTGATGTTGCATCCTCATGACACTCAGATGTAAGAGGACTCTGAGCATCTTCTGCACTTATCTTCAATAAAGTTTCACCAACCTGCAGATTGAATTTTATAATTTACATAGATGATAGGGTTTTTTTTGTACTTGAAGCAATTATATACAAATAAGGGGAAAGGAAAATTGCATATGTTTCAGATTCTGTAACAGGACAAAGTAGCGATGCATAAATATGCCACCATTTGTCTACATATAACCAAAATGCATTTTACCAGGAAACATCATCTAAGACAATTTTCAAGTCAATGCTGTATGAATGAACTTAGATGAAAACAAATATTAGGACAGAATATGAGAATAAGAACCACCCCTTTTTGACGAAAGAGTTGTACTGAATGACAAATTACAAATTTGAGAAGACTTGCTCTCTTATGAGCATAATCTTATGTAAGTCACTGATTGCGTTTTGGGTATGAATTTGTTCCAAGGGTTCACTGCAACTGCCTATAAGTTTTAGAAATTTGACATTGTAGAAGCTTGAGAAAAGTTTGTGTTAAAATCTTAAACTATTTTACTGAGCCTAAAAGAACCAGCCCACTGATCTTGAAATTAGTGATATATCATCATTCACAAGGTCAGCAGTCAGATTCCAAATGGATAGAAGTCTCAAGTGAAGGAGTCAACTATGAGGCTTAATAAATATAACATCAAAAAAAAAACCAGAGACTTAATAAATGAAAAAGATTTAAATTGTTCTAAATAAGGAATCCAATATAGGAGCGAAACCTCCCTTAAACATGAGATCCGATGCCACTCTACCTTGACTACATCACCAGGAGCAAAAAGAATCTGAAGGATTTTTCCTTTATAACGACTTGTGATTTCAATGGTTGCTTTGTCGCTCTGTACTTCACAAAGTGGTTGGAATTCTTCTACCTCCTCACCCTGACAAGAAAACATTAACCAATTGTCAGCTATGACAACAACATCTAGATGGTTACATATATACTTAAGTAGATGATAGCATTGAAACGAAAAATATGGCATCTACCTAATCAAGGTATGGCCAAAGCAAATTACAGCAATTGAAGAATCTGGATGCATGCAGTTCACCTAAGACAAATTAGAATTAAAATTTATTAAGAAATAAAAGATACATCTACACATTAAGGCCTTGTTTGGCTTGGAATAAGAAAAAGGGAATAGCAAAAGTTATCCCACAAGATATTTTAATTTTTGTTTGGCTACAGTTTTTAGAACAACTTTTTTATAAGGTTTTTAGTCCATAAAAATGTAAAAATCAAGTATAAATATACTTATAGACTAAAGAATAACTTATGACAGCTCTCCCATGGAATAATTAAGCCTGACATAAGAAAGTTTGAGCAGCATAACTATTCCTAGGTTATGCTTGTTTCCCAAAACCCATTTGGCAGGTATAAGGCTTATTCCAAGCATTATACCTGCTTTATGCCGAGCCAAGCATTGTCTAATAGCAAAACAGCAACTGTATGTTAAGTATTTGAACATGTTTGTTCGAGTCCATGCCAGGTCACATCTCAAGTACAAGCTCTCAAAGGTGCCTTTGAGCCTCTTGGTTTGGTTCTACAAAGTGATGCAAACACAGTAGAAGAAAGCCTCGAGGTTAGTGCCTCGTGGCATGTCATTTTTACAGGAGGCAAATCCACCAGAGTATGTAGTTTCACTAACAATGAAAGAGGATGGATTGTCCAACTTATTTTTGCAAGATGTACATGAATTATCCAATTTCAACCTTAATTATGGTAAGATGTATCACTGAATCCTTCAACTTTGCCTGGAAAATACAATAACAAAATGCTAGATGCTTACAGAATTTGCTAAATCAACCAAATTCATACATATCACTGCATCCTTCAACTTAGCCTAGAAAATATGATAATAAAATGCTAGATGCTTACAGGATTTGCTAAATCAACCAAATTCATACATGGCACTGATGTCTTTTAGCTGGCTTTTTTACATGATTTTTCCTTATTTTATACATATTTTTTTGTATTGAAGAGAACCTGTGAAACTCATACCTTATGGCTCAAGGGCTTAGGACCCTAGCCACTTCCACCCTTTTAACATTACACATGCTACTTCAAAAACATTTACATCATAATGTGTATGTATCAGATATAAGTACATGACAACACAAAGACCTTTACCTAAAGTCAAAATGAAATGTCCATTTCCAACATAGCAGTTTGTTGGAATTTTGGTTGTAATGTGGTGTAAGTTAACAACCATGAAAAATTTCAATGTTTTGCCCTTAAATTTTGTAATGCACTTCTTTTTGAGAGAACTCATTAAAATTATGAGAGACTATATCAAAAAGCTTTGTGTCGTCTTATGTTTTTGAATAAATGTAAATGTTCACAACAAGTTGATATCAGGAAATTGTATGAGGACAAAACTAGCTAACACATGCAGTACATCATCAACATAATGCTTATCAAAAGAGGCTTACACACTCTTCTCATCTATCATAGTTCTTCTTTACAAGACCCAATCCCATGTCCCTTCTGATCTTTTATAATATCTCACGGTTGAAGAGTATTAATGTTTTCTTGATTTAGAAAAAGCTTTTCAAAATACATTTCAATTCAAATAAATACAGATGAACACTTCAATAGACATGACTGGGAATAACAACTGCTTGTCCAACACTTTATAACATAGTACTCATGTAGAAGCACACAGAGAAATATTGGGCCAAAATTAGTTGAAGGTGTCCTGTAAAGTGAGTGACTCGAGGAGTGCCCAAACTGGTTGAACTGTTGTTAGGGAATGCATAGAGGACACAGAATTCCTACAGGTCAACACTCCAAGTTTGGTAATCATTTGGACTTACCAACAATACACAGAGAATACATAGAAAGTAAATATCAGAGACTTTGAAAAAAGTTCCAAATTTTTATATTTAAAATCTGAATTTCGAATTGATTATATGTTAGTCCTCAAGATCAACCACTTAGACGGGTAGGCATTTCAAGTTGAATTCAAGTTAAGGTACTGTAGGTGGGAAATTATGCATGGAACGGGACTATAAATCGGAGTGCCATGCACTGAACAAACTGCTGCTTTCTTACTAACTGTCTGATCAACTCAACAACTGCTTCCCCAAATCACGAATCAGAACTCCTCCTGAATTTACCATATCTCCCTCCCAAATGACTTTCCATCTTGTTTTCTTTCCAAGATTTTAACTTTTATAATTTTCATAAGCACCATAGCAATAGAAATCCAATTCACGCAAGCGTCCACTACTACCTTCTACTATACATCACACTAACTAAATGGGCTCTATATTTATAGCAAGTGGAAGTAAATTTGAACCAATTGAAGCAAACGCAAGAAAAAACACCGATCTCACCTCTTTGACGAACCATTTGAGTAGTTCACACTCGGCAATACCTTCCCCAGTCTGCGCCAGAGGCACCTCCACCACACCTCCCATAGGGACATCAACCCAAGCCTGAGTCGTCAAGCACCGATCCCTTGCTGCAGTCCACAAGCCCTCAAACTTCGCATCCAAAAAACCAAAACAGAGATCGCCCATCAAAAAAAGAAACCATCTTGGGGGCAATCACTGTAAGAAAAGGAAGAGAGTGTAATTGCTCACTAACGGGAGAGTACAGAGAGGAGGAAGCGAATGTCCGATCGGCGCGGAGAAGCGGCGAGAGGGGGAGGAGAGAAGAGAACGCCGAGAGCGGCGGAGTGGCCGATTCCGGGGACGGCCGCGGGGATTCGATTGCAGCGAGCGGAAGAGGAGGCCGAGGGCGGGCGTAGCGGCAGATGCGCCTGAAAGCCATTACCCTTGAGAAGGAAGTGGGAGAGTTGGGGTTAAAATCTCTCTCCGACCTTTTTGTCCGAGTTGGTGATGGTAGAAACAGAGGCCGAGAATTCGGCCTTCCAAATATGGAAGCTATAAACTTGATTAAACTAAAACTTATAATGCGTCGAGGATAAAGAAGACCGTGCACGGCAATGTCGTCCCAACCGCAACCGTGATCGTATCCTAAATGCGTTTTAGGGTATGGTCCCACCCGCAACCGCGACCATATCCTAAATGAGTTGTATAGGATATGGCTCCAGCGTATACGCCGTCCATTAGGAGGGTGTTCCGTATGGGATAATCAATTTAAAATCAAAAATAATATAGATAAAAATAATAAAAATATTATATTTAATTATATCCCGATGGTCTCATGTGACGGTGCTTCAGATCATCTTTATTCTTTAAATTACTACTTAATCCATCACATATCCAATCTTAAGGTTAAAAATTTTAGACCGCTTTTGGTTAATGATGTTGGACTGAAATCTAAGAAAAAAAATATTTTTGAGTCTAGTAAAAAAATAATATATTAATATTATTAATATATTATATCAATATTATATATTTGATATTATATATTATATTATATATTATAATTCAATGATAATTTTAAATTAGAATAGAAATATTTTATTATATTTTATATTTTTAAAAAATATATCAAAGATTATTTTGATATTATATGGCCAATCATCTTAAATTTCTATAAAATATCAAATAATCTTTAATTACTGAACTATGTCTATCAAAATATAGTAATCTTAGATCACTGACAATCAAATTATCTATATCAAAATATAATAATCTTAGATCACCATGATGATTCCATTTAGATTAACGAGGGGAGAAATTATTACCCACACTAAGTGCACCAACCTGATTGCCAATCACAACCACTGATTTTCATAATGATGCATTGAGATGCGCTAAATGAATGAGGCCACAAAATTAGGCGTTTCCATGTATTCCGATGAGGATAAAGCAAGGTTAAAAACATGGTGACGTGGGAACACCGTGTCCTGGGTATCATATTCCCTTTTTTTTTTTTTTTTTCGGTAGAAGTATCATTTCCTTTGAACTTCCGTCTCGTGTACTCATCGTAACTACCAGCATTACATATTGGTTTTGAATAACGTGATTATACCATTATAATACAATTATAAGGATTTCGACCATCTTTCAATATAGTAGAGATAAGTAATATTAAAAAAATGGAATGATCATTATTTTCATTCTACTGTTTCCCATTATAATAAATCATTATAAGATAACTAATGACTTAATGATGGTTTTTTTTATTTACTCTTTTTAGATAAAATAATGTTTTTCAAAGTTTATTTATTTTCTCAAAATTTCTCCAAAAAAAATTGTATGATCTGAAAAATATATTATTTTATCTAATAAGAAAATAAAAGAAAAGAAAACATGATTAAGACTTTGAAAACTTATCTTTTGAGATAAATAATAGATATATTATAATAGAATAACTAGCATAAAACCTGCACATAGTGAGGTACAATTCATTTTTTTTTTTTCAGCTATTCTTGTAGCGCAATATAACAATATAATAAATCATAATAAATTATAATAAATTGTAATAAATAGAAGATTTTGATAGCAAAATTTTATAGTACATCGAGCAATAAATTTTAATAATAGCTGAATATACCCTTAACACTGTCATTAATATTGACATCCACATCGTGCATAGAGAGTTCCCCATTAGTTAAAATTTGTTTAGTCTTTTATACAAAAAATTAAGGAATAAGACACTGAACTTAATTTTCAACATACCCTTCTCTCCTCTCATACACAGTATTAGACCCCCCACAAACAATTGTGCCTGGAGATGTGTTTGCAAAGTGGCTTTGTCCAAATTTGTGGGATGTTACAAAGAGGTTACCATCCCAGTTGAAGAGTTTTAGCAAGTTCTGGTAAGCTGGCCTCTCCATAAAGCACAGCATATAAAGAGTAGTCTCACAGAGTCGGAACACGATCAACATCCTCCGCAGCCCCCTCCCTTTTTGCCTCTATTTGGCAGTCTCCACTACATTAACCCTGAAGCTGTATTATTTCTCTAAACCGGTTTTCACAAAAGAACTACACGTTCTGATCCAACCATACCTTAAATGGTGGCAAGAGTATTTTTCGAAAGAGCATATACCATTATTCCAGGAAATCCAACAAGCAGAGGGTATACAAAGTAAAAATTTCTCTAAAACTCTTTCTTTTCAAACATCTAGTTTTTCATTTGTTTGTTTCATTAGAAAACTAAGAAACTTGACCAATTCTCTAAAAGCCTTTCAATTTTTATAGGAAAATCTTAGTTTCCCTTTTCCCCTTCTTTGAATTGTGCAAGCAATCAAGCAAGGCAATCATTTTTCTCTTTAATTTTGAGTATCAACAAACTAGTCTTTTACGTGCATCACTTGCAACATGGTTAAATAATCACTGGGGCATAGAGGTGTGACGATGGATTTGGATTTGCAAATTATAGAATACACAGGTAAAAAACAAAAGAAAAAACTGTAATTGTTTCAAAAAAATAAATAGAAGACTCAAAAAGTAAAATGTCTATAAGCTGCATGGTCCATGCATTGATGAAATGAAAATAACCTTAAAACATGATAAAAATTGTACAACACAGCATCATCTGCATTATAACAAAACTGAAAAATTTGGAAACCATATTTTATCTCGTGGTGGTGGCTCCTTGAAGCAGTTGTCAAACTTCATTTTCCTCGCTCATCAAACCCCTTCCTTTACGGCAATAGTTCCTTTATCCATCCTAATCCATATGTTATTAATTATTCTTCCAATTGCTAGAAAATCAGCAAAAATGGCCTTCAAATAATTTACCTCTGAAAAATTCTTCTGAAGGCATTCTAACTTGTCCTCGGTGCGCATTCCTCATTCTAAGCGCTCCATCTGTGGTCAGGAGATAATAATACATGGATGAAGAAGAGACCAAGAAAATGCTAAAATATAGGTTGGAATAAAATGAAGATCACGTGAGAATAAATGCCAAATGATGATACCAATGGGTCTGGTATATAAGAAACCAGAACGCTTTGGCCCACAATTGCTATCCCAAGCTATCCCTCAATGACTAAAAAATGAGTATAAGAAGAAGATAAGATTATATGAATGCAAAGACTCTTCTCATATGGCCAGTAACAGCTAGCACTAAGACAAAAGTTGATTCTTGAGCCCCGCTTCCCGGGTGAATGCAGATGTCCCAATAGAAAAGATGGAAAATTTTCCTGGTCAACGGTGCTAAGGGGTTACAGATGAACTAGACAGCCAAGTGTAAGCACTGGATGCAGATCTGGAAGACTGAAATGCTATTTTATCTCACAAAAATTATGCCAACATAATTGCAGAAATCAGCTTTCTGAAGTGCTTGGGTATCATAATTTTCTAGGCTTGTTCATAACAAAATAAATATTCTCTATGTCTATTTTAATAGCAAGGATGAAACCCAACAAACGGCTTTATCGGAACATAAAGAATGAATACCTTCCAAAGGCCATCATTTAAATAGTGCATATTATCAACTCCAATTCCTTTGTTGATAGAGCTACTGCAGCAACAACAGAGTACATCATTCAACACAAGGTACGTGAAAAAGAAAAAGGAAGAAAGATAACAAAATGCGAAAATAACCTATTTTTTCTGCTTGACATACTGTTTGATGCCAATGTATCATTTAAAACAAAGAGAGGCATGCATACCAGGGACACAAACAAGTTCACAATGGAAATTTTCAGTTATATAATGATGTGACTGTTTATACAATTACAATTGGGATAAGAAAAATAAGGGCACCTTTAAGTGCATTCTTTTAGCGTTGGACATGAAAACATAATCATTTGATCATACATACTTTGCAAGATTGTAAAGAACCCAATTACATTTAAAAGCACTAGTACTTAGGAAGATGCCATAAACCCACCCAACACCCCATCTCAACTCCCACCCACCCACAGTGCACGCATGCACGGCGCGCAAAGGAGGGAGGGAGAGAGAGATAGAGAGAGAGAGAGAGAGAGAGAGAGTAGTGTTCCATGCAACAACATTTTCTCCTCCTCTATGCAAAATTTGAACCACATTTTACCATGCAGTACAACTCAGTGGTTAGGTATCCATAAGTCATGCTTCTGCAATGACTCAATATAGAATCCTTAGTATCACAGTCAATTTATGAATGCAGTTCCTAGGCTGCACCGCATTAGCTTTATGGTTATTACAAACAGCTAGGCTGTGTATAGGCTGAATAGGCAGCCTGCTTAACAAGACCCAACCACATTACTTAGCATAATGCATCTAACTCTTCCGCTAGCTCATGCGAGCATTCTGAATTCAGTCGATGGCAAGATTCTCCATCTTGGCATGGGACTCATACTAGTACCATCATATTACAGTGTCGGTATGTAATTTGGTACAGTACGAGAGAGCAAACCAAATGTCAGTATGGTATGAGACTGTATACCGGTTCGATACTAATACAGTATAGTACTGACTAGTATGGCAAATATTGGTTAATAGTTTGGGCCAGATGCTGATATTGTTAATACCATTAATCTGTTAAAACTGTCACAGCTGTTAGGTTACTTAGGTATTAACTAGTAGGTGGTAATTGTCATTTACTATATTTATTAATATTGCTACTGTTAACATTTTAATTACTATGCATGTGTTTGCATATGCCCCTGCATGGGCATATGCATATGTGCCATGCAGCCCCTTGACAACCTGGATACTGTAGCTGCCTTTCAAAACAACATCAATTATTGTTATGACGTTTGTTTTTCATTACTGTTTCCATCCTTCAAGTGGTTTTCAAGTGAAGAACAGAAACATAACATGATTCCCTAGTTTGAGATCAAACCTACTGAAACTAGAGAAGATTTCATGCCAACATAGTGTTCACAGAACCTATGAAGCTGCTATTTTGAACAGGACACACCCCCAATGCCTACCAGCCTCGCGTGCACATCCCAAAGCATTATTGCTATCGGCAGTTTCAGTGAAGAGAAATTTTAGGATCTCTTTGCTAACCACTATTATAAATCAAGAAGGAAACAACTGAATGACCTCTTCTTCATGGTAGTTTTCCTACATTATTGGGACAAAACATTTGAGAATACAATCAACAACCTTATCGCTTCAAGATTTATATGTAGAAGCAACCTGTTCACCAGTTTAACCTTAGCGATCCTTGGGAAACTTGCGAGAAGTAAAATTAAAGTATTATTCAGGCCAAGCAAAAGCATATATCAAGAATTAAAATCAAGAACCACTTGTCCATGGTCAAGTAGCCCAAACAACACAAATAGTTCTTCCATTAATCTCATCCATCATCCACAAACAAAAGAAACATTGTTCTTCCTAATTTAGAAAATATAGGTTTCCTGATGAAGGAATCTACCATTTTTATCAACATCTTCGATCAATTTCTTACCCTGTATACTAGTAATCACTTATACAGCCTTTTTTAGTATAAGGGAAATAGTGTAACTTATAAAACAATAGAAGTAAATCAACTAAGGAACATTTAACCATAAATTTCCATCTTTGCAATTGCAAACTATCACTTGATATAGCTTAAACTATAAGAGGAGCTTATATAAGTGGCCTTTATTTATAGAAGATTAGACATTGATCATGAATTTGAAATTGGTGACAAAATGAAAAATTATAAAAAAAATTGTCACCTTTAAATATATATCTAAATAATTAGCAGATGATATGTAATTGATCAATGGAACCTCAAAATATATTACAACTACTTCAAGGAAAAAAGATCCAATGTAAGATAAAACTTACATATCTTTTGCTGACATTTTTGTATATCCAATTGCCAAAGCATGTTGTTTTCCTTCAGCCATTATGGCCTGAAAATAATGAAGCTACAGAAATCAGCCATTATTCCCTACATCACAAGCACACAGAAATATTACTTGTACAAAAGCAACATGTAATAAGGAAGTATTTTAAAGAATGCTTGACTACTTTAATCTAAACACAATGTAAGTTGTAACAGTAAGCACTCAACCAGATCCGATTGGTTGATATGCTACGTAAATGCTTCCTAAGGTGGCGATAATGCAGAATTTACAGTCACTGAACAGTTGTACTTGATGGCAATTTGTTCTGTGGCTACTACATGATATAGCCTAGCAAAACTGAACAGTTGAACTTGATGCCAATTTGTTCTATGGCTGCACAAACTCACAAAGTAGCCTACCTGCTGATGTATCTAGTGGACCAGTTCAACCTTAATTGTTGAAGTCATAGAAACTAAATTTTACATTTTATAATTACAATATAAATATAAATCAACTTTTGCTATGAGTTGTAAGGGATAATTTGTACCACAGGGGTTTCCTCCAATACTTCATCATCCAAAGCACCACCAGGCGACGTCAGACCAGGACACATAATGTTAGCACCAGAAAGGACAAATTTGATCGCACCCCTGTCCACTTGAAACTTTTTCATTATATCTGGATCTGAGAGAGCATAAGAGAATGGATGAGAACCTAAAGACTTACAGGGTTAGACTATTATTCAATATTAAGGCATCAGTTTGACCCAGAATGCAACTTTTAGTGATCACATCTCCAATGGGGAATATACAGCACTCTGTTTGCCACTCGGCCAACCCATCAGCACTCATATTTGTAACCCAATTGGCCCGTAATTCTTTAACAAGGTCACAATAAATGAGAAAAATTAAAATCATAAAACAAATGATAGCCTATATATTACAAAGCTTGGAAACTAACCTTACATGAAACAAATGAATTATAAGAAGAATAAGAGCCAAGGAGATATTTTACATTGATGAAGTAGCCTCAATGTTGGCATGTAAGGACCATCTCGAACATTGAAAAATAGTGGTACATTGTTCATCACCACAAGATTGAGATGATTTTGGCTAAATAAAGAGAAAAATGTGTTAATCAAGGTGTCCAGTTTACTAGTGGATCTACTTTCATCATTTCATACATGTACAACTACAAAACAAGTAGCTAAACAAAATTGATGAGAATGAGTTGGCATTTTCAGTAAGAAATCTTATGAAATTTAATGATCTAAAATCAATGCTTTAGGATGCCAAGAAAAGTACCAAATGGTTCAACGGACAATTGTTAATGCTTTACATGAAATTCTACAGCATACATTATGGACCAGTAACATGACAATCATGGAAGATATATGGGATAACATAAAACAAACTCCAAAATAACTTATATATTGCAAAACAAATCTACTCAGAAATCCATGTTAAAAGGGAAATCCTCCTTATATCACTGCCACATGTGCAACATTAATTTGATCTTATTACACCTCATGCTTATCTGATCTTATTCCTAATCTGAAACCTCCTTGCTTAAAGGAAAAACTTTATGCTGCTTTGTTTCTCTATGTAAGCACCAATGATCTAGATTCGAACATGACTTCTACTAATATTGGAAAAGAGCTACATATAAGTTGCACATATACTACTTGCAAAGACAAACCTAATCTGTAATAGCCCTCCTGTACTTAAAGACATATAACTGGACATGTAAGATTGAAATATGAACCTTCTCTTAATGTGCTAAATACTGAATCATACTCAGTGATATGCCTTAGAGACCATCTATAAGATTTTTTTTTTTTTTGAATTACTTTCATCAGCGTGGTTTCAAATATAATCAGCAAAGAAAGGTTCTGTTCAAGGATTTAAGTGCTAGTATACAAGATTGTAGTAGTTGGCAAGCAAAGCACATGTAACAAACAAAATCGCAGAAGCAATAAAAAATAATAAAAAATCGATTAGTAGGTGTTGTTGGGACCAGTTTTGGGTACCAAGCATGCACTTGCACACTCTGGCATTTGAAACAGAAGTTTCATTCAACAGAGCCAATGTTAACATCAAGGAAGCACATAACATAATAAGCCACCCATTTTTTTGTCACCGCTTTTAAGTTTTTGCAGCTTTTAAGTTCACAATTGTGCTCGGCAAAGACTTTCATAAATTCAATTAATGCAATAGAACAATGATCATAATTTCCTTTTCTGAAGAATAGGAGGTTAGCTTGGATAACTCTTCCACTTGCTGTTTGGTGCGGAATATATGGGTTTGGACCATAAGCATGGGATCCAATACCATATACTTCTATTGATTCTCTTCGAAATAATTTTAAGGAGATGGAAGATTACTTACTCAAGGCTAGTTTCATCCAGATGCACCTTGTCGCTGCCCTCAGATTGCAGGAATCTAGATCTCTTCTACTTTGTTTTGAACAATGTAATACTCATTTGCTTATGCATGAAAGGAAAGGCTTGGTTTGCAAATGGAGACTCAGATGGAAAAGATATTACAACATACTTAAAGGAGCTCCACACTGTAGGGACAATGAAATGCATTTGCATCGATAGACAATGCCGGTAAATAAAGACAACTTTGCAAATGAAAGAAGAAAAGGCAGATGCGCTAATAAGCACTCACATTGTACAGAAAACTGACAATGGAGTCAGGTTAAATTGATTAACTAGCCTCTGGATTTGATATACGGTGTTCACATACAAAAAATAATAGTCAACTAGATAGAAGAATGATGATACCAGTTAGCATGAAAAATGTTGATAGCATCAAATTTATGGGTTAAAGAATAAAGTTATGGGAACAATAGGTTGGTCCATAAGCAGAAAAGATCTTCAGAAATCAACATAGCATCAAAAGGCAGCCATTGAAGCTTCTCACATGAAAAAGAACGCTTCCTCCTCATTAATCTATTGATTTAGAAAACAGACAACGGCATTAGTGAAGGAGCAGATCTAATTGCAAGAAATAATTGGGAAAGATGTAAGAGAATTTCTAGTTGCAGCATGCCACTAAAGGCACCCTTGATGCTGGAGCCATTTTACACCTCTTGCATGTGCATGACCGTACTCATGACATTGTAATATTACTGATCGTTTGCAGATGATTCAGCGTTATACAATGAGGCTAGCAGTGATGTATGCTAAACTTGGCAAGATAGAACACTTTGAAGCATGATAATTTGAAAACTAGTCAACTGAAAAACAGAATATATGTTGTTTTTCAGCTCGATAACTAAATGGATATAGTAAGTTTAAAAAATTGGTTGTTAGTTAGCAAGATCAAAGCTTTTTTAAATAGCTAACCAACCAATTCTCAACCTGATTTCCATTGTCATGCTCCAAGTTATAATATATAAAATGACTTCATCAATTCAAATTCAAGTACCAACATCCTTTTGTTAACATGATTAAACTACCACATAACAAACAGAGTTACCACCGACGTTATAAATGAATCATCAATGATCACTGATATATCTTATTTTTGAGGAATAGTACAAAATAATCGAGGAAAGATTGGACCGACCATTTTGCAACAATTAGAGGTGTTTTCTTTGGAAGGATGTCATCCAATAGAGGTTCAAGGCCAGGATACTACAAAACAAGTGATCTCATCAATAATACAAACAAGAGTGAAATCTATTACTTCCATCTAATCAGAAGTGAGCTCTAAGTAAAAAGGAAAAAAATACTTTTCAGATGTAATACAAACCTCATCGGCAATACTTTGTCGAATCTTCCTCTGTACAGATGCCTTCACTTGGTTCTGTGCAGATATGTCTTCAAAGGAAAACCTTCAAACAGAAAGTAAAAGTTTGTTGCTAATCAATGACATACACTGAAAAATCAGAATTTTTTGCAAGAGAAGACATAATTGTGTAAGTATCAAAATCTTGCAATCCCTAAAGGAAAGATCCATAAAGTTAATTTCCACTTATAACAACAAAAATTGTGCAATATTTATTTGGGTTTTCATTTTTGAATCTCGTTGAATCACTTTTTCCTGCAAGATAGTTCCAAACTCAATAATGAAAAGTAGTGGATAAACTGAAGTCTTCAAATATTTTACAGCCAAACTAAAACTGCAATCCAATAATGAATAAAAAGAAATAAAGACTGATGGGGAAAAAAAAAGAAGAAAGGGTGCATGGTCCCTTTTACTATGGATGATCCACATTCCAAATTATCCTTGCTATTACCTTGGAGTCTTAGACACTCCAAGCTTTTTTATGCTTGTAGAAACTATCTCCAAGAACTATCCTTACTATTACCTTGGGCTGCACCGAAAAAAAATCGGCATTCCGCTTCCCCCAGTCAACTTGATAAACTGGCCAAAATGGCTCTAATGGATCAAACATCTCCAAGCCAGCTTGGTTCGATTAACCCTCCCCCCCCCCAGCTCGATTCAACTAAACCACCCCTTCCCCAGGCTCACTAAAAGGCCTCCCTTGCCCCCTTCATCTCACTCACAACCCTCGCCTCCCCCATGCTCGCAATAATTGACTATTTGCTCTCCCCTGCCAACATCAAAAGTACACACACCCCCTTCTCCCTCTCTCACTCATGGAGTTAGGGTTAGGGCTTCAAGCCCTATCTCTCTTTCAAGCCCGCCATCCCTGACAACAAGGGCTTTTGAGCCCTCCCCCCTCCCTCTCCCTCTCCCTCTCCCTCTCCCTCTCCCTTCCTCTATGACTCTCTCTCTATTTTCCTCTCTCTCCTTCTCCATCTTCCCCACACTCTCCGACTTTCTATGTCAGTATGTCTCAAAACAACACAGTGTGGCCCATACCATACCGAATCGATCATCCGCTTGTACCCCCTCCAATGCCAATTTGACAAACCTTACTGCTATCAATACTCCATCTAAATTACTTTTGGCTCAATTATTCTAATTTATATATTTATTCCTTCCTGTTTGCACATAGATATGACTGGTTAAGTCCATAAATAAGTTGAAACTTACAAGCATGTACATTACACTATCTCATTCATCAAAAGAAAAGGTTCTTCATCATCATGTGGCACAAAGACATACCATAGCAATGAACGTCTTCGGATAATCCCTTGATGGCTTGATCACATTACCTTTATTGCTAACCTCATAGGCAACTTCTAAAGGAATGACAACATTATGATGGATCTCATCATAGGTTAAGGTAACATAAGAATATCTATTATGATCATGTTATCCTTTATAAGAACTATATTACAAAATCGGTGGCTCTAGAAAAGCTTCCTTTTGAGATGTGCTTAAAATATAAGCCTATTCATTGTAAGTTCCTCGCACCAACAAAAAAAAAAAGAAATGGTTAATGGTACAATCAACAAATAAATTTTTACTTAATTTTTTTTAATCATTTTTTTCATTAAGATTTTATCATAAAGATCTATCAGATCTATCGAGTTGAAATAACTAAAAATTTCAAATTAAAATGATAATCATATTGAATCATCGGAACTATGTCGATATCTCATTTTGAATTCCTACCCATAATAGAGCTTTTGTAAATACATATATATCCATATGGCTCTAGTTATTGCATTCCTTTGTTTCAAACCATTCTTTCATTCAATTCTTCTTTCTTTTTCTTCTAGATACTATTCTTGAGTTCATGTCTTTTTTTCATTTCATTCAATCAAAAGACATGGAAGAAGATTGTTTTACCTTCCAGCTATTTGCATCCATGGGCACATTATGATTTGCATAACAGGATTCTACATTACCTCTTTATGAATATAAATCAAGGGAGAAAAGAGGGTGGAGATGCAAGTATCAATGTCACAAGTAGAATGGAGAGGCAGACATCATCTCGAGATAGAACTTTTTATTGTCAAGCCTCTTGTTCATCCCCATACAAAAAGGTGCTTCATATCATAGTTTGCTAGAAGTTTTTCATAATCCCTTAGATTTTTTTTAATAAAAAAAATGTTGTGAATTGTATAGAATGCCAAGAATTAGCACCCCCAAAGAAAAGGGAACTCAGCAAGAGGCCACGACTAAATTACTAAATTAGCGCACATGTCTAATGGGTAAAGCCCTGAGGGGATGAATCTAACAAGAAGAATGAAGACAAGGAGGAGACGATGTCAACTGAATAGTCAATCCATATAAGACATTACCCTTCAAGCTAAGATATCTCTGTTGCTTGGGGAAAAAAACAAAAAAAACAAAAATCAAATCTTACTTAAGACCTTATCTGTTTCACCATCTATTTTCAAAATGTTCTCATGTTCTTCTATTTCCAAATTCTTTATGGACACTATATGCTTTCATTTTTACCTCTCTTCTCTATATTTGGCAATGCAGCCTCTAGTCAAAAATCAAAGTTTCAAGTTCATAGTTAGTCATAGTGAAGCATTTAGCTATGTTAATCATCTGCCACCATATCAACAAGGTAAATTGAAGTTTAAAGTTATGTTTCGTACAACCACCTCCTACAATGACATATGTACATGACAGTCCACTTTGATTCCCCACTTGTCCAGATTCACGTACTAAAGATTTACCTCTAAAATTGATAGTTCAAACCAAGGACTAAAATATGTACTTTATGTGTTCAAATGACTATTTATCATTATTATGTAGGGCACTTCCATAAGTAAGAAAACCATAGTAATTTCACAATTAACTACTGCAGGCTTTCCACCATACTCTCTACAATAATCAGATTTTTTACCATTTAACCCAAGTATTGGATTCATCCTCATCAGTCACCTCACCACATAATGGATCACCAGCAAAGTAAATAAAGTAAGAGGCTTAAGATAATCTCTCAACAGGAATTAGGTCCATACCTCAACACACTAAAGAAATTGGTCCCCCTTTAAATGCCTGCTCAAACATGCCCAAAAATCTGCCCTCTCGCTTCTTACACCCCACCCCAGAAACAATTAACATATAATAATCTGTTCACCCACATAACTACCTATACTTGAAGTCAATTCTTTGTACTTCATACCCTAATCAGTCCTCTCAAATTATCCACATATTAAGCAACATAATTTTTAGTTAGTATGTTTAATAAATCTATCTCAAACAAGAATACAACATTCTGGATTGAAGAATCACCAGCATCTTTTCATGAATTAACTCCTCCCTCCTCATCCATGACTTCTCAGATTAACTACCACAAATCCAAAGTGCAGATCATTTGTGATATATCATGTATGCAGATCAATTTTTTAAAGTTCTCCCCATGCCAATTTTCTTACCATATCTGCAACACACGATATCACTTTTCTGCCTCCTGGTCTCATTCAAAGAAATGGCTTTCTTTTGACATCAAATTCACAAATTTCTTCTAAGATCTCAAATAACTCACATTGGAACCCTCATCCCTATACTGACAACAGCTGTACACCTTTAATCCACACTGCTACTCCAAATACTCCAGTTCCAAGTTCTCTAGCTATGTTCCCTCAGAACAAAATGGTCCCTTGAACAAGATAAACAATCTTATATCATATAATTGCCAGCAAAAACGGATAAAAATACAAGATTTGACATTCTATCATTCTATCACCTGCTGATCTACAACATAACGAAATATTGACTGAGGCATCTTGTAGTCCAGTGCTGATATTTATTCACATTGCAAGCAATCCAAACTCTATCCTATAAATAATATCTCACAAAATAACTGAAATCTGTTTTTTAACTAAAACTACACTTGAAACTAACTCGCTACAACAATTCCCAGTGAATACCGGGTCCAATTTCTTAAGCTGTGCTACCAACATCCAACTCCCACAGTCCAATCTTGCAAAGGAATTGAATAAATATTTCTCTGTCGAGGGATTCTATGCATACATGACAGAAAAACTAAATAGATGAAAAAGAATCAGGATTTGAAACCCTAAAACCGTTTGCATTTGAGTTTTAACTTTAAAGAAAACCCTGAGCAAATTAATTGGCCAGCAGAAACATAATTAGAAGAATCAGCATAGATTACCCAATATACGGTAAAAAAAGATATGAAAATAATTAAAAAAGAAAATAAATATCGTTTATGTTTTTTTGAGATGATTTTGTTAGAAGAAAAAATGCCCTAAAAATCTTAAGAAAAAGGGTGCTCACTTTTTAAACATATCGGAACAAGGAAGAGGGAACGAGAGATCGAGGGATCCAAAAGGACAACAGCGAAGTCTTCGCGCAAAGTGGTTCGGAAAGCAAGACGACGATGGGTGTCGAAGAGATGGTCCGTCCGGCGAGGTCGCGTGGCGATTAAGCCGATGGGATCGCAATGGACTTATTTCGCGGTCGGAAGGGCACGTGCGACGTTGGATGGGCCAGTTGTCACGTGAACGCCCAACAAATTTTATTTTATCATAATTTTGTTTTATCGTGTTTTTAAATTATCAACTAGCGGCGCACGTGTAGAAAAAATAGAGGCATCACCATCCATACCCCCTTTGATCTTGAAAAAACCATCCCAAGCATCCAATAAAATTTAAGATAGATTTAAAATTTATTTTTTTTAATATTTCATACTCGATCTCAATTATAATATATATATAATTTTAAAATATATATATAATGAGCGAACTCTAATTTCAAATTCCGAAGATATCTAACTAAGCTCCAAAACCTATCAATTCCAAACACCAAGAATATTTAACCACTACTTTTAATAAAGCTCCAAAATTCATACATATTTAGATTCTTTGCTAAATTATTTATATCAATTTTTTTTGATATTATTTTATTATTATTATTATTATTTTTAATGTCGATTTTGGTATCCATCTGACCTGAATAAAGTGGTCTATATAAAGATTAATCGGGCAAGTTAGGTATCCAATGAATTTACCATTCCTTAATAGATGAGTTTGAAATTTTTGAATAAATTATTAATCAAGATATATTTGAGTAGTAAGATTTTAAATAGATTAGGGTACATGCGAGATAAATTTTATGGATACTCTAATCATTGTCATTTTTAATTGTTTCCTTTTTTTTTTGTATTGAAAAGTGGGAATCAATTAGACTATTGGTTATTGATAAATATACATTTAAAGTTACCTTAACCAAAATATATTTAACAAAAATAAAATTTAATTTTTTAGGTGATAAGTTTTAATTGTCTACAAAATTTTTCTAAAGATGGTCAAACTTATTTGGATCTTTATTGAGTTTTGTTGTATATTTTAAAAATAAACTTAAGATTATAAATTAAGATAACAACGAATATATTCCTGAAGAACCTACAATTACATTTTGAGTATAATGGAAGTAAATTTTTTAATTGTTTGAGATTAAAATTGGTATAAATTTTTGGACTTAGCCACGAAATGTTTATAAATTTATAATTTATATTTCTGTTATAATAAAATCATAATTAAGTGTGTACTTCATATCATATAACAAACTTAATCTATTATAAGTATTTTCTATAGTTAATTACAATACCTACAATTAGATATCACAACTTTGAGGAAATTAGAGGGAGAGTAGAGAAAAAGAGGAAGTTTGCAAGCATGAGATATCTGAGAAAAAAAATGACAAAATCAAAAGTTTATTATCATTTCGTGTATTTAATTATTACAATTAAGTCTTTGCAAACACCTATCTTTGCCATAAAAAACAATGATTTAAAGCATAGATTAACAAATAAGACTTGCTCATATAATAACAACTTAAATTAGAATAAGAGTTTTTTCTCCAATATTCTATATAACTTAATAAGACATTAAGGTTGATAAAGAGAGAAAACCAGTTAACTTGTAATGGCTATTGCTAGCTGTAATTTTGACATATTTTATCTTGCTAGATAAATTGAAAATTGTGAAAAGATTATTACATTGTTCTTGAACCTCATAATAGTGATCTTTAGTTAGTTGAACATATTTTTGAATAGTTTCTGTCAAACATGCAATTTTTATAAGATAACATTATTTAGGATATTGATCCGAGGAGAAATATTGCATCTTCATAATGGATTCAAAAAGAGTTGCTACAATTGTTGTAGAATGGTTCTTGATTGCGATAGATTTTTTTAGTTCTACACCGATTGATGAACTAGGATATATTTGCTCTCCTACTTCTGGACTAGAAATATAAAACTGAAATGTGAAATTTACAAGCATATATTTAAGTCAAATCTAACACATGTTCCAATTGACTAGTTATAATCCATGTATTTATGCATATAATTTAAAAATAACTATTTATAATTATTAACATAAATACAAAATATCAATGAACAATAAATGTAACCGTTTAAATTTTTTAGCATGCTTTGCATTGTGATGTATGGTGTAGAATTGGAAAATATGTAAAATATGTTAACATAAAAATTTTGTTTTATATCATATAAAATTTTCTTTTAAATATAATTCAGCATAGAATCACTCTTAATATGATGTAGCAAATCCAATCCCACTAAAATGAGTCTTGCTCCATCATTCTTTAGTATGATATGGAAAATCAAACACTGGTTAAATAAGTCTTACTCAATGTAATTATTATTTTAGCTAATTATTTTGAATCTTGCTGGTGGTTATAATGGATTATTTAGATTTTTTTTAAGAATAAAGAGAGAGACCCACCAATACCATAAATACCTAATCCAAATTGTTTAGATGTACAATCTAAGAATCAAATTTGGAACCTCTAGTTTGTCAAGTAGATGAATGTAATCATTGGAACAAATCTTAGTTTATTGATTCAACTTGGAATTTATTTTCACAAAGTTAGATATTCTTTTAAATTCTAATTATATATATACATATATATACATATATATATATATATGTATATATATATATATTTTGGTAGCTCTCAATCGCTCAGTTCGACTTCTTGGCTAATTTTTTTAGATCCTGGCTAATTATATGTTTACATAAAACTTATTGAAAATAGTTCAACCATACGAATCATTTGGTGATATCCACATGGCTTCAAGCTAATCTAATGTAACTTATATACTTACTTCATTATATTTGACTTAAACATTTTTTTATCATACCCCACAACTTTGGAATTTCGTTGTATATTTAATCACAATATTTTCATATTTAAAATGCCTCTTAATTCATTATGTGTATATATGCCTTCTTTGACATTATGGATGGTAAGTAGCAATAATTGTAGATATTCAAGTGCAATTCCAAGGACGCTAAGATGACTACAAATTTTAAAAATTATATTTTTTTCTCCTAATATTGAAATTTTAATCCCGAGTTATCATTAATATAATAGCTAAAAAATGAAGTTTTAAATAATAAATTGGACTACTTTTAATATCTTTTAACTATCTCCATTTCAAAGATTTTAGAGACATCCTATTCATATTTAGAGATTGAGTTAAGGTGGATTAAAAATGCCATTTTTATCTTTATAAATTCTATGATAATATCTATATATTAAGAAACATAATCAAAATTAAAGTTGTTAATATCTAAATATGGTAAAGAAAGAATAAAATAAATACTTTAAAATTAATTTTGTGAATTACCTTTTCCTAAATTCAATTTCCTCCAATATTCTATAAAGTTTCAAGTGTGCAGCAGGAGAAACATGATATAAAGAGGAAAAAATGATAATGAAATATATTAAACATAGAAAAGAGAAGATTCTATAATATGAAATTAAGAAGTTCATCAAGCATTTATAGCCATTGATAACATGTGAATGAGAAAGGCTGCAAATGCCATTTGCATTTTTTTTTTTTTTTGGTTTGTAATAATAAGACTACTATTAAATATTCTCATATTATTTAGATGTTAATATAAAACATTTTTTTACTAATTTTTATCTTTTTATGCATTTTGATCATTATTGTATTTGTGTATAACAAATTTTATCATGCGAAAATTTAATTTTAGATGAATTTGTAAAGGAAAGGAGGAAAACTCAATTGAGAAATTAGCGAGGTTTTGTAGATAGAGTAATTGATGAGTTTTGGGGTCATGCTAACTTTATGTCTATTGTGAGTTGTTCAAAAATATTCTAAATAACTATGGGAGATAATTATATCTTTTTTATATTATTATATGCTTCTAGCATTCCTTTAGAACTAGTTTTTTATGATTTTAATGATGCACGTGGAGAAAAGGAGAAAATACCAAAATGACTATTAATATAATCCTTCTTTTTGTTGAAGCTTTTGAAGAATAAAATATTTGTTTTTTTGGGTAAGAATAAAAAATTTGTTATTAGGTCTAACTTGCAACCTTTATTTTATTTTTTTTCATTTATCTTATAAAACCTTATTAATTTACATTTATGCGTGCAAGAAAAGCAATTTCATATGCAAGCTTAGAATTTTTCTTTTATATGATTGCTCTACAAAAGTGCAGGGACTTTACTAGTTGAGTAGCTATGATAAGTAGGGTAGAGGATGACTCTCGAAGAATGAAATCAAAGAAAAAGCTGGGAGATAAAAATAAGAAGAAGGAGAACGTAATCAACAAGCATACATATAGTACACATAATCTCACTCCACCCATTGTACCATTTCATCAAGTAGCAAATCAAGCACCATCAATAGTCCAATTCAAGTTAACAGCTCCTCGTGAAAAGCTACACATATTTTTCTTGGGATAAAAATTAGTTTGTAGAGTAATTTTTTATGCACCACATATGGTGTAGAAAAAATATACCGTCCCATCTTATTAGACTATGTAGCCATCTCTTTCCAATGTATATTTAATACCTACAATTCTACTTTTTATTTTGAAATTGTAAATGATGAAAATATTTTTTTTTGAAAAAATTATGATATCCTATGACCATATTATGACATCCTGCAATCAAATTATGACTTCATACATGATAGAAAATTATAATTTTATTCTAAAAATCATAAAGAGAGAAAGATATTTTTGTCATTGAAAATTTATTAAATTTTTAAATGACGAAAATATCTTTTTCTTTTTGATGACATCCTATGATCAAATTATGACTTGCCGTTATACAGGAAGTCATAATATAACCGCAGGATATAATAATATTATCACAGGATGTCATAATTTTTTTCAAAAGAAGAAAAATATTTTTGTTATTTAAAATTTTAAATCAAAAAGTAAAACTACAAGTATTAAGGATGCGTTTGGTTACACTTTTTGATTTTTAATTTTTAATTTTTAAAAAATATTTTTTTTAATTTTTACTATTGAGTAAAATTAAAAAAGTAAAAAGTATATTTGATAACTACATTGCTATAAAGCAAAATATAATATTTGGAGATAGTAGGTGAAGAGCTCAATGAGGGAGAAGGGTTCGAGAAAGGAGGGAGAAGGGGTGGGGAGGTGAAGAACTCGATGAGAGGGAGAAGGATTCGAGCTCTTTACTTTTTGGTTTGGCATTTTAGATGTAGGGATGCAAAAAAAAAAAAGTAGAAAAGCAAGTTTTGGAAAGCAAAATTTTTTTGCTTTGTATATAAAGTAATTATTTTATTTTATTTTATTTTATTTTTACTTTTTGCTTTTCATGGTGTTACCAAATATTACTTTTTAATTTTTATTTCTTAAAAATAAAAAAATAAAAAAATATATTTTTTTAATGGCTAACAAAATGCATCCGCATTGAGAAGCAACGACTATGTGGACCAATAAAATGGGACGGTATGTTTTTATGGCATGCGACTTTCTCTTAGTTTGTAATAATGAGTAAAGGACCTCTTTCCCCTCTGAAACAAATGGAAAGAAGGCATAGCCCAAGCCTTGTTAACCGAGTCCATTACCCAAATAATATTAAAAAAAAAATTATAAAAATAATGCATGTTTTAACTTATTTACAAAACTGATACAAAATAATAAAATACCATTTGAAATGGTATTTTCTTGATAGAAAATGCCATTTAAAATGGTGATTCTTCAATCCACATCACCTCTCCCTGTTCAGTCCAGTCACCTCCCCTCATCCCTTGTGGACCATCCCCCCATTCAATCCAATCACCTCCCCCCATTCCCCATGGACCATCTCCCATCTCATGTGGATCTCTCCCAGAAGCTTAAAAACGTCATTGCAAACGACGTTTTTGAAGACGCCATTCCAAATGGCGTTTTTGAAGACACCATTCCAAATGGCATTTTCAATCCTCATACCCTCCCCACAAGAAAATAAAGTCAGCCACAGAAAAAAAAGGACAACACAAAAAAAAGATAAAAAATAGAAAAAAAATCATCCCGTCAGGACACACAAGAAAAAAAATAAAAAAAAATTAAAAAAAAATTAAAAAAAAAGATAGAAGTGCCATGTGAAATGGTGTTTTTAAAAATGCCATTCACCATGACATTTTCAAAAACGTCATTTCCACCTCCATTTCTCCTGTATATAAAAAAAAATCATACATCTTCCTCCTCTCCGGTAGCGACTTTCCCTCTCCGACGACTTCCCCCTCTCCGGTGGTCACTGATCTCTCCTCCTCCGCCTCCGTGCCGGTAAACTCCTCTTCCTCTTCTTCTCTCTTCCTCCTCTTCTCTCCTTCTTCTTTCCCTCTCCCTCTTCTCTCCCTCTGCCACTACCGACGGCAGCCACCCCACCCCCCGGCCCAGGCAGCTCCACCCCCCCTTTGGCCCAGGGCGGCGGCCATACCCGCCCCGCTTTGGCACGATGGTAGCCCCACCTCCGACGGCGACCGCCGTCCCCACCTGCCTCCACACACCCCCCGACGGTAGCCCCACCCCCTGACGGCGACCGCCCCCCTCCCCACCCACCTCCCCTCTGTCCCCAACGACAGTGGCCCGATGACAGCCCTGTCCCCCGACGGCGACCGCGCTCCCTCCCCACCCGCCTTCCCTCACTCCCACTGGCGACAGTGGGCTAGCAGCAGCCTCGCCCCCTGGCAACGACCGCCACCCCTCCCCTCCTGCCTCCCCTCACTTCCTCTGGCCGGCGGCAGCCCCGCCCCCTTCCCCACTTGCCCCCCTCACCCCTTGGTAGCGACAGCGGCTGCCCCCTTGCCCCCTCACCCCCTCTGACGGTCCCTCTCCCGTCGTGGGACCTCTCCCCTCCCACCCCTCGTGCCTCCGCTCAGAGCCTTCAATGCACCCCTATCCCACCACTACCATATTTTTTTTTTGTTTGAGTTAAACTCAATTTGATTAATATTATTGATTAAGTTAAGAATTTTAAATATTCTACGGTATCTGGCATCCGGCATCCATAGACCTGTCAGTTGAGCAATGTAGAATATTCTATGATATTCGTAGATAAAAATATATGATTAAATTATAAAATTTTTTTTGATTGAGGTTAAATCGAAATTACCGCATAAGTTCAAACGTACACCTACATGTCTAATATCTACGAAAAATTTACATGTTAACCCCCTAAGGTGGGGATTAAATTGTAGGTTTTTCGTAAATATTGGGCTGTAGGTGTACATTTTTCAAAATACTGGATTTAAATATAATCTCGATCTAAACTCAAGAAAAATTTTTATAATTTAATTATATATTTTTGTACGGTTGCCGTAAAATATATATATTGATCAATTGATTGTCCAATTTGGACAGTTTGAAAATTATATTTAATTCTATAAGTAATTACAGTAATCAAACGATATGCAGAAGGTTCGAAAAAAAATTTGGACAGTATTTTCCTTTAGTTCTCCTCACATATTTTCAGCCGTGTGGGGAGAACTAAAAAAAAATACTGCTAAATTTTTTTTGTCTCTATTGCGTATCGTTTGATTACTGTGATCAACTTATAGAATTAATGCAAATTTCTGAATAGAATAAGACCTATCTTTGCCTATTAGCTGATGATAGGATGCATATTTATCATGTAAGATTTGAAATGATAAAATAATTATTAATACAAAATTTTTGATTTTGATATTGCCATAGATTTTTGTGAGAAAATGGACACTACTCAAGTTCGTCTACTATTGTATTATGATGGCATAATATAGAATGATGAAGCTGACGTGTAGTACAATCACCCTGCAAATCGGATGATTAGGATATCTTCATCATTATCACGTCAAGAATTATTGAACCATTTATACAGTAGTATTCCTGTATAATACAGAATGACGAAGCTGGCATGCAGTACAGTCACCCTGCAAATCGAATAATTAGGATATTTTCATCATTATCACGTCAAGAATTATTGGACCATTTATACAGTAGTATTCCTGTAGACAAAGAAAAATATGAATTCAAATTGAAATGGAGATCTCCTAATTTGTTGGGGCAGTTAATGCAGAGCAAGTATATCTATGTACCAATTGATGACAATGAAGATGTCCAAAAAATACTGATAATTTTTTTTAAAATATTTAGAATATCAATTTTTAGAATTATATATTGAAAAAAAAAATTGTTGCCCAGATATGGAGCTCAAAAGGGGGGTGAATTGAATTTTTTTTTAAAATTTTAAAGATTGAACTACTTAAGCAATATGCCAAGGTGAAGAGTGAAGTGTATCAACTTGCAATAGAAACAAAATCAAACACAAATAAGAAGTAAGCAAGTAATGAGTACAAAGAATAAGAAAAGAGAGGCAAGCACAACAAACATAAAGGATTTATAGTAGTTCGGTGCCAACTTTGCACCTACATCCACTCCTTAAGTCCTTACTTGGAAATTCAATCCACTAAATAAAAAATAATGGATTACACCACGTTGAACACCTCCGACCCTTGCTTCCAAGCAAGAATACTTATTTTTTGGATACAACCCAACCCTCAACACTCTGATTCAGGATTCGGATCAACCCAAATGAGTTTTGGAACCCCCCAAAACTCAATCATCCAAAAATTATTTGAAAAAAACAGAGTATACAAATTTCAGCACACAAATCCCTTAAATACACATAATAAAAGCAATAAAAATACAATACTTAAGGGGTGGAAGCCTTTGCTGTATACTCTCAATGAATTTCACACTTGATTGCTGTTGAAAAGTGCTTGATGAGGTGCTTAAATGCTTCAATCTCTCTCTTAAGGCTGAAAATGGCTTTTCTCAGATTTAATCTTTGAGCTTGCAAAAACTTTATGATTTTCCACTTGAATAGAGCATTTATAGTTGCCATTCACCCTTAAAAATATCTTAGAGTTAGTTTTGAGCCATTGGAGTGCATTTAATGTGCATTAAATGTATAAAAAATGGACTGAAAACTAGCCGTTATGCGTGCTCGCAGAAATGGAGCGTCCCATAGGACATCCCACTGGTATTGGGACATCTCATGGGGCATCCCAATTGGCCATACAAAAAGTTCTGCTTTCAGTTTTGATCTCAGGTCTCAGGGGGGCATCCCATGGGGTATCCCAGGTGGGTCGTGCCACAGTGTGCCATGACCCAAAATACTATGTGCCGGTTGCCTAACAGAAGGGGATGACCTAGGTGGGTCATCCCATCATGTTCTAACCCAGTTTTTCATGCATTTAAAGTTCGAAACTTACCAGAACTCATCCAAACGCTCTCAAATGAATTCAAATAAGTTTGTACACTCTCAAAAATCTTCAAAACTTTACCAACTTGCTGAAACTTCAACTTTTGGCATATTTGATGAAGCTTTTCAAACCCAATCTCTTGGACTACCTGAAACATCATAAAAATAATCTCCAAACATAGAAAACTTATTAGTAGTCTTCTAAAATAGTTTGTGATCATCAAAATCAATTCTTGAAGCAACAATCTCTCTCTTTTTGATGATGACAAAATATTTGAGTGTTAATAAAAAATATCTTTAAAGCTCAAGTAATTTGGGTTTGTGAAGCACTAGAAGAACTATGCCAATCATAGAGGATCATGATATACAAACTTTAATGAATTAACTCATTTAGCTCAAACAACTTATGAATGAATTAGAGAATTTTTAAAGATTATCCTTATTCAATCAAAATCCTCTTCTTTCTTGTATGGATTAGATTATTTTGATTATTTGAAAACAAATCTCCTCCTTTCTTATATAAAGAGTGTATAAAAAAAATTCTTTGATTCTAGTATCAGAGCAATAGATATGAAAAGGTATATCTCTTTTCTTTTTCTCGTCTTGATGTTAAAGTAAGAGTGAGACAATTAGAACAAAAATCAAAAAATGAATATATCGAGTCAATTTGATATCAGTGCAAAAGTAAAATTAGTAGAGTATTTAAGATAAATAGATTGATCAGAGTAATTTTTTAAATAGTATCAAAATGAATATAAAAATAGATGTATCAGAGTTTTTTTTAAAAAAATTATGAATCAATATCAGAGCTATTTTTTAAAAAAATGGATGGAACAGTATCAGAGCTTTTACCATTTAGTATAGAATACTGTATCAAAGTAAAAATTGTTAAAAAACTTAAAAAGAGCAAAATATTTTCAAAAGATTTTAAGAACTACACCATTTTCACACTTTATCGTTATTTCTCTCTCAAATATATTATTTTCTCTATTTACCTTTATTTCTCCCCCTTTATCATTATTATATATTTTTATGTTTCATTATTTCTCTCCCTTTTTGATATCATTAAAAAGAATAAACTAAAAGAGTAGGATGTTCATGGTGTTAAGTCAAGTATCAAAAAAATAGAGCATGATACCACATTCATCCATCCAACAAAAAATGATACTAAGCATTCATTCATCCAAAGAGACATAATAATAAACATTCATACAACCAAAGGGATATGATAATAAACATTCATCCAAAGAGATATGAGTAGATTGGAAACAACCTCATTCATATACACCAAAATAGAGGTTACAAGAGTCATAAAGAGCATAAAGTTCTCATACATCCAATCTATAAAATATAACTAAGTAATCTAATACAAAATAAAGTCAGGGAGACAGGGCATCGAGCACAAGATCTAGATAAGTGAAAACATGATCAGCCTCGTCCGCGATCGAAGGATCTGGTCCGAGAAGAAGATGCAGGAGGATGAAAAGTAATGGGCTGTACGAACACAGGTTCAGCAGATGTAGAGGATCTAGACTGAAGCTGAGTCTTAATACCATCTAACTGGGACAGGATACCCCTCACAGTAAGTTTGAATCCATCCAGATCAACTGTCACAAAATCTCTGGAGTCTCTGATATCTGTCCTAATCACCTCGAGAGAAAAGCGAAGCTGTGAGTGAAGTCTGTCTATCTCTCGAGCCAGATCATCCATCTATAGTGTAGAAGAAGTCGATGTGCCCACTCTAGTAGAGAGAGAGACTACAATCCGTCTAATCTCTCTCTCTATATCGAAAATCCTATCGCTGAATCTGAGAAGGGAGCTCTCCACACTCTCTAGTCTAGCACTTAAGTCAGACAAGAGCTCTATCAAAGAGAAAATGTGTGGCACAATAGAAGAGTCCAAGGAAGGATCAGAGAAGGCACTCGATGGAGCTGGGTGGAACTACTGTGGCTGCTGTGGCTACTGCTGTGCCTGCTGTTGGAGAACTTGCTATAGAATCTGCTACTGGAACTGGTGAGATTGCTGAAAAAGCTGATCCTGAAACCACTGCAGCTGAACAGATAAAATCTCTGTCACTCTCTCAGCTAACTGTCCCATATCAACATTCTTCAAGCTGAAAGTAGGCATGGTATGACTCAATGGGGGTACTCTGATCGAGGGTCCTACCTCAGGCTCCGAAACATGGTGATCTGCTGGGCTCGACTTAAGCACAGGAGAAAAAGGACCCTCCCCCTCAGCATGCTCCTCATCCTCATTACTATCCTCCTCTGCAGCACGACTTTTGGCCCATCGACTATCCACTCTCACAAATCCCATCCTCCTAAGAGAGTGGTTGTTGTAGGTGTCAGTGTATGACAGCCTACAAATAGCCTCTCCATCAAAACTGACTCCATCCTCTCTAAAGATAACTGTGAGGGTCATACCATAGGGCAAGGGAGCTTTGGACCTGTTCAAGGCTTCCCTCATAGCGTCAATCATCAAAAATGAAAGGTTTAGGGGAGACTCTGAAACAACATGGTGCATGAGACATATGTCTCTCCCCGTTATCAGATCATATCTTCCCCCTCTAGGAAAGAAAATTCTAGAAACCATATGGTGGAGCAGTCTCATCTCCACACTCAGATCCTTAGCTTCAATTTTTAAAAAATCTTCCATATCATCCTTCCCAAGTATGGTCCTAAGTCCAATTTCTTTCTTAGGCAGTTCATCCAAACAACTACCTTCACAGGGCATTTGAAGCAATCTACCTAGTCTTGGAGTATTTAAAATGATCTGAACACTCTTAACAGTAGATTTTAAGACTCCCTCATAGAAAAATAGATTGGAATAAAATTCTTTCACCAAATCTATGTAAACTGGTTCGAACAAGCTCAAAAAAAATTTCCAACCTTACCTAATCATCTTCTCCCCAATAGAAAATTTATCTTGTCTTAAAAACTTGAAATCTACATTCCTACCCAATGTAACTTTTCTAGCAGACAAGGAGATCTTACTTGGTGTCACAGGAGGTGAAGCATGGGGTGGCTTTTGAGCAATCTTCTTCCTTCTCTCCTTAGCCTCCAAGGATTTCAAAGACTTTCTCTTTTGTGGCATCCTCATCTTGGGGGCCATGATGCAAAAAGATGATGAGAAGTAGTCTAGAGAGTGGAGAAGGGTTAGATTGAACCAAAATCAAAGAGAAAGGAGTTTTTGAGTGATTTTTCACGGATTTGATGGCTAGGACTTGAAGATTTGGGAAAAACTAAAAATGACCTGTGAGAAAGATGGATTTGGGAAGAATGAGTTTTGGTTTGGAGGGATTTTGAGGTTTCTGAAAGAGCAAGGATATGGATTCTTGATTGGGATGAGAGGGAGAGAAGAAGGCTTGGGATTTGAGGCATCCCAACTCTCTGTTCTATTGAAAAATAATTGGGTGAACTCACTTATAAGTGACCTACCCGCATGAATGGGATGTCCCATGGGACATCCCATTCAGGGCTCTTTCAGACGATGAAAAAAATAATTTAAATAAAAAAAATAAAAAAAATAAAAAAATGATCACATCGAGTTGACAAGGTCATGGAGGGTCTACGTAAATTTTGATGTAATTTTTGACAAAAAATTTCAATGGATAAAAATCCAAGAAGGTATCTGAATAGTATTGAAGAATTTTTAAATGACTTAAAAAATCTTCAAAAAAATGATAGATGGCTCCCAAAATTAGGATAATAAAATTAAAAATTTTTAAAAAAATTTTGGAAGCAAAATTGTGATTGAAATTCAAATACAAGGACCTAAGATGCCTAATTCTCTCCTAATTTCATAAAATTTATTTCATTAAGGGCTTTAGTGAAAATGTCAGCTAATTAATTTTTGATATTTATTATTCAAGTATTATATCATTATTTTGAATATATTCTCTTATAAAATGATATCTAATTTCAATATGTTTTGATCTAGAGTGTTGAATTGAATTTTTGATTAAATTGATGGCACTAGTATTATCATATTTTATGAGAATATTTTTAAGTTCAATGCCAAAATCCATGAGCTGTTGCTTAATCTACAAGATTTGAGCATAGCAACCTCCAGCTGCATTGTATTCGGTCTCGATCGTAGACAAGACCACTGAATTTTACTTCTTGCTAAATCAAGAGATTAAGTTTATTCTTAAAAATTGGCAAGTTCTACTAATACTTTTTCTATTAAGTTTACATCTAACAAAGTCAGCATCTGAAAAACCTATTAAGTCCATAGATGATTGTTTTGAAAACCAAAGACCTAGATTTTGTGTTCTTTTTAAGTATCCAAATTTTTTTTAACAACATTTAAATATGATTCTTTAGAGTTTGATTGATATCTAGCACACATACATACACTGAATATTATATCAGGTCTACTTACAGTCAGATATAATAAAGATCCTATTATGCCTCTATAAAGTTTGGTATCAATACTTTTACCATGCTCATCCTTTTCTAATTTACAGGAAGGGGTCATAAAGGGTACTTATAATTTTTGAACTCTCCATTCTAAATTTCTTTAATAGCTCTCTTGTGTACTTACTTTGAGTGATGGAGATCCCTTCCTTCATTTGTTTGATCTAGAGTCTGAGGAAGAATGTGAGTTCTCCCATCATGCTCATCTCGAACTCCCCCTGCATAAGCTTGGTAAATTCTTGGCATAAATTTTTATTAGTAGATCCAAATATAATGTCATCACATATATTTGTATGACTAGAATTTTTTTATCTTTTTTTTTATAAAAAGAGTAGTGTCAATTTTTCCTCTTAAAAAATTATTTTCTAATAAAAACTTACTTATTTTTCATTACCAAGCTCTAGGAGCTTATTTTAATCCATATAATGCTTGTTTAATTTAAATTTATGATCTAAAAATTTATGATTTTCAAAATCAGGAGGTTGTTCAACATAAATTTCTTCAGCAATATAACCATTTAGAAAAATACTCTTAACATCCATTTGAAACAAATTAAAATTTATAAAGCAAGCAAAAGCAAGGAGCATTCTTATAGTTTCTAGTCTAGCAACAGGAGCAAAAATTTCATCAAAATTAATTTTTTTTTGTGGATTATATCTTTTAGCAACTAATTTTGCTTTATTTCTTATAACATTTCCATCTTCATCTAATTTGTTTCTATATATCCATTTGGTTCCTTTTATTGGGTGATTTTTAGATCTTGCAACTAGTGTCCATATATTATTTCTTTCAAATTGATTTAATTCTTCTTGTATGGCAATTATTCAGTTATTATATTTTTCAGCTTCATCTATTATTTTAGGTTCTAAGTAAGAAATAAAAGCTACATAATTGTAAATATCTCTAAGTAAAGATCTAGTTCTTACACCTTGTGTCAGATCACCAATTATTAATTTTTTAGAATGATTGTGGACATACTTCCATTCTCTTGGAAGATTATTTGTGTCTTGAGGTTGCTCTTGAATGTTCTAATCATGGATATTTTATCCTCATATTTTTCATCTATCTGATCCTTGTATTGTTGATCTGAGTCATTTAGGATGAGCTCCTTCATTCCATCTTCTATGATATCTGCATCATCAGCACCCTCTCTCTTTTTTAATGGAAGATCATTAGTTTCATCAAAAATAATATGAATTGACTCTTCCATTACTAGTGATCTTTTATTAAATACTCTAAAGGCTTTATTAAAAGTGGAGTAGCCAAGAAAGATAGCTTCATCAGATTTAGCATCAAATTTACCTAAGCTATCTTTGCCATTATTCAAAATAAAACACCGACAATCAAAAATATGAAAATAACTTATATTATATTTTCTACCCTTCCATAGTTCATAAAGTATTTTTTTTAAAATTTATCTTATTAAGGTAACGGTTTAAAATATATACTATATTGTGTTAATTACTTCTATCCAAAAGTACTTTAGGAGCTTGCTTTCACATAGCATGATACGTGTCATTTCTTCTAGTATTTTATTTTTTCTTTCAACTACTCCATTTTGTTATGGTGTTCTAGATGCTGAAAAATTATGATTTATGTCTTTTTCATCACAAAATTTTTCAAAGTCTTTATTTTCAAATTCAGTTCCATGATCACTTCGAATAAAAATAATTGGTAAACTTTTTTCGTTTGAAACTTTTTGGCAAAATTTAGAGAATACAGAAAATACTTCATCCTTAGAAGCTAAAATAAAATCCAAGTAAAACATAAAAAATTATTAATGATTACAAAATCATATCTTTTTTCTCCTACACTAGTTATCCTTGTAGGATCAAATAAATCTATATGCAAGAGTTCTAGAGGTTTAGAAATTGAAATAATATTTTTAGATTTAAAAAAAACTCTTATTTGTTTATCTAATTGACATGCATCACATATTTTATCTTTATCAAAACTAATTTTAGCAAACCAAAAGTTAAATCTTTTTTAATGATTTTAGAAAGTGTGAGCATACTAATATGTGCAAGCCTACGGTGCCAATACCAATTAATCTCATTAATTTTAGCATTCATGGCTATAAGACATTGCATGCTTTGTAAAGAAAGATTATCCAAATCAATCATATAAATATTGCCATGCCTATATCCAATGAATCTAGTGCTAGTATTAATGGGACTAGTTATAATGCATATAGATGATTCAAAAATTACTTTATAACTTTTATCACACAATTAACTAATACTTAATAGGTTATGTTTAAGACCATCTACAAGTAAAATATTTTCAATGCAAGTGGAGAGAGTGATACCAATATTATCAATACTGATAATTTTTTCTTTGCCATTGTCTCCAAAGGTGACCATCCCTTCATTCTTGACTTCCAATGTGATGAATTATGATTCATCATCTGTCATGTATCTTGAGCATCCATTATCAAGATACCATTTTTTTTTTGTTACTTGGGATGTAAAATACACCTGCACACATGAGATCAAATTTTAACCTTAGGTACCCAAGCTAACTTGGGTCGTTTGAGGTTAGTCACTATGATTTTTTTTGGAACCCATATTTTCTTAACCTTACTACCATTAAATTTGTTTAATGAATACGTATATGCTTTATGCCCTACCATACCACATCTAAAACAAGTAACATTTGACAATTTTTTTATGAATTCATTGACAAAAATATTTTTGAAGGACTTTTATTTTTTTAGAGTGTTGTAGCCAAATCCTACTTTATCATATACAGCCTTTTGACTGTCAATAATCATCTGAAGTTTGTTTGAACTTAAAGTAAATTTGTCAACTATAGGTTTTAACTTTAATATATCTTCCTTTAGTTTTTTAATTTTCTTTTATAAGAGTTCTATTTTGACTAGAGAGTTCATCTTTTTCTTTTATTAGTGATTGATTCTTTAGATCTAATTTTTTATTTTTCTTATCAATTTTTTCTTTTTTCTTACCTAATTCATGGTTTTTTGATTTTAGATTTTTTTTTTAATTTCTAATTCTTTTAGGTCATTTAAGAGTTCATGAAAAGCTTCTAATAATTCATCATAAGTAAATTCAGATTGAGTTTCAGATGATACTTCATTTTCGTATGCCATAAGGTACAAGTTGGCTTCTTTCTGAGTTTCTTCATCAGTGGTGGAGTCGTCACTGTCACTCCACGTAGCCATCATGGTCTTCTTCTTCTTGAACTTCTTTTGGCCTTTCTTGAGCTGAGGGCATTCTGATCTGAAGTGGCCAGACTTCTTGCACTCATAGCAAATTATGGACTACTCCTTTTCTTTCTCTTTACTTGACTCCCCTTAGCCAGTGGCCTTCTTTTGGTCTCTTATCTTTTTTTTCTCATGAACCATCTGAATTTTTTAGTGATCAGGGCCAAGTCCTTATCTTCTTCACTGTTGTCTAATTTTTCTGAGTCATTTTCTTCTTGAGCTGTTGACTTGAGGGCTATGGTCCTCTTTCTTCTGATTTTTTCTTCAATGTGCTGCTTCATGGTCAGTTCATGGGTCATGAGGGATCCAAGCAGTTCCTCCAATGTAGAACATTCAAGTCTTTGGCCTCTTAAATTGCGGTGACTTTCGCTTCCCATGATCTTGGTAATGACCTGAGCACTTTTCTCACAAGATCACTGTTAAAGTAACATTTGCCAAGACTTTTTAAGCTACTTATGATGTCTGTGAACTGAGTAAACATTTAAATTATTGATTCTTTAAGTTTCATTTTAAACAGTTTATAGTTGTATATAAGCATATTGATTTTAGATTCTTTTACTTGGTTTGTGCCTTCCTATGTGACTTCTAGCATATCCTAAATTTTTTTAGCAGACATGCATGTGGAAATGCGATTAATATCATTAGCATCCAAAGCACAATATAAAACATTCATGACTTTAGCATTGAGCTGAGCCATTTTCTTATCAAAATCATCCCATTCACCTTCCGGCTTAGGAATAGACATGCCATCAATCAATTTGGTGGGTGTGTGTAGTCCATTTATTATGACACTCCACATGTCATAGTCAAGTATTTGAATGAAAATTTTCATCCGAGCTTTCCAATAGGTGTAGTTTGATCCATTGAAAAGTGGAGGTCGGTTTGTGGATTGCCCCTCGAATAGGGATGTGCCAAATTGGACTGCCATGGATCTTTAGCTCTTAATAGTTAAATCAAGCAAGAAATAGAGCACCGAGCTCTGATACCACTTGTTGTCCAGATATGGAGCCCAAGAGGGGGAGGTGAATTGGATTTTTTTTTTAAATTTTAAAGATTGAACTACTTAAGCAATGTGCCAAGATGAAGAGTAAACTGTATCAACTTGCAATAGAAACAAAATCAAACACAAATAAGAAGTAAGCAAGTAATGAGCACAAAGAACAAGAAAAGAGAGGCAAGCATAACAAACACAAAAGATTTATAGTGGTTTGGTGCCAATCTTGCACCTACATCCACTCCCCAAGTTCCTACTTGAAAATTCAATCTACTAAATGGATAACAATGGATTACACCACGTTGGACACCTCCGACCCTTGCCTTCCAAGCAAGAACACTTATTTTTTAGGTACAAGCCAACCCTCAACACTTCGATTCAGGGTTCGGATCAACCCAAATGAGTTTTGAAACTTTCCAAAACTCAATCATCCAAAAACTATTTGAGAAAAATAGAGTATACAAATTTCAACACACAAATCCCTTAAATACACACAATAAAAGCAATAGAAATATAATACTTAAGGGGTGGAAGTCTTTGATGTACATTCTCAATGAATTTCAAACTTGATTGTTGCTAGAGAGTGGTTGGTGAGGTGCTTAAATGCTTCAATCTCTCTCTTAGAGCTGAAAATGATTTTTCTCAGATTTAATCTTTGAGCTTGCAAAAATCTTATGATTTTCCTCTTGAATAGAGCATTTATAGTTGCCATTCACCCTTGAGAATGTCTTAGAGTTGGTTTTGAGCTGTTGGAGTGTGTTTAATACACATTAAATACATAAAAAATAGACTGAAAACTAGCCGTTACGCATGCTCGCAGAAATAGGGTGTCCCACTGACATTGGGATGTCCCATGGGGCATCCCAATTGACCAGATAAAAAGTCCCGCTTTCTGTTTTAGTCTCAGGGGGGCGTCCCATGGGGCGTCTCAATTACATGGGGCATCCCAGGTGGGTCATCCCACAGCGTGCCATGACCCAAAATGCTGCATGTCGGTTGCCTAACAGAAGGGGATGACCCAGATGGATCGTTCCATCATATTCTAACCCAGTTTTTCATGTATTTAAGGTTCAAAACTTACCAGAACTCATCCAAATGCTCTCAAATGAATTTAAATCAGTTTGGACACTCCCCAAAGCCTTCAAAACTTTATCAACTTGCTGAAACTTTAATTTTTGACATATTTGATGAAGTTTTTCAAATCCAATCTCTTGGACTACGTGAAATATCATAAAAATAATCTTCAAACATAGAAAACTTATTAGTAGTCTCCTAAAATGGTCTGTGATCATCAAAATCAATTCTTGGAGCAACAAAGATGTACCGAGTTTTGGATACTATAGTTGATTTTTAACCCAAGATGGCAATATTCTTGGGCCTTCCTCTCTTTTAGTAACTCCGATGGTGCAAACGGATAGTGTTGAGATCATGTTTGCAGAATAATATTCTACTACTGTTGGTCCTAGTTGTTCAATTATTCAAAGTCCTATGATGATTTCTTTTGTGATATCTTCTGCTATGGTGACTTCTCCTATAGTGAAAGTAATAGTAACTGCAGGATATAAAACTCATATAGGAGATGATGATTGGGTAGGCGGTGGAATAAATTCTGATAATCTAGGTTTTGAGTCAGATGAAAGTGAGGATGAAGATTATTGGATGGATGAGGACAGTAGCAGTGATGATGATGAAGATAAAGATGGTGATGAAGATGATATTAATGTGAGAGAACCTCAATCTCATTTGCACGAACCTCCATAATTTTTTAATAATATAAATTTAGATGATGGTGATTGTGTTAACGCTGGTCGAAGATTGAATTCTGACTATCAATTTTGGAACTCCTTGATGATTGAATTTTTGAAAGATTTAATGTTTGAGAGTAAAGATTATCTAAAAAGAGCTGTTGATCTCTATCACATTATGAAGCATCGAACATACAATGTGGTGCAGTCACATTCAAAATTATAGTCCGTACGATGTATATCATCAGGTAACGTACAAAATTATAAATAGAGGCTTCGTGCTGTATTGTTGAAAAAGCATAGATATTTTCAAATTACAAAATATGAGGGTCCTCATACTTGTTTGTTTACGGGGTTGAGTCGAGACCACAAACATATCAGTGGAAGGATGATTGGCACACTAGTCCGACATATTATTGAGAAGGATCCTAGTGTTAGAGTTGAAGCTATTGTGGCAACTGTTAATGATCAATTTTAGTACACAGTATTTTACAGGAAAGCATAGTGTGGAAAGCAAAAGACATTGATTGATATTTATGGAGAATGGGAGCCATCTTATGCAAAATTATCTTATTATATGGCTGCACTCCAACATGCAAACCCCGGTACTGTTGTTTCATGAAATTTTTTTCAATCTGTAAATTTCGATGTTCGAATTTTAAATTATATTTTTTGAATTTTCAAACCATCCGTCCAGAATTTTAGGCACTGCCATCCTGTAATCAGCATTGATGGCATGCACTTGTATGGAAAGCTTAAAGGTAAGATGTTAATTGCAACAAGAATTGATACAGAGAATGAAATTTTTTCCTTAGCATATGTAATTATGGATGAAGAGACGATTGTCAGTTGGAGTTAGTTTCTTTTCCAGCTCAGAACACATGTCATCAAAGATAGAAATGGAGTATACTTAATTTCTGATAGGCATCCAGATATATTAAATATCATTGCAGATGAATCTATTGGATGGAGTCCACCACGTGCCTATCACCGATACTGCTTACGACATATCTGTAGTAATTTCAACACTCATTTTAAAAATATGTAGCTTAAAAGAGCAGTATGGCAAATAGGAAGTACTTATCAAATTCGCAAGTTCAATTTTATCATGGGTAAGATCAAAACAGTAAACAAAGAGGCTTGGAGTTGGTTGTCTGAGTTAGAAAAAGAGAAGTGGATATTGGCACATGATGATGGTCTGCGCTATGGTATGTTAATTACAAATTTGTCAAAAGTTTATAACAGTATTTTATGAGGAGCTAGGAATGTGCCAATTATAGCTTGTATTCAAAAGATATTTTATCATCTTGTGAAATATTTTAATACAAGACATGCCCCAACCTTAAGATATGTACAGGAGAATTCAAATAATCTTTTTACTCCTCATGTTGCTATTAAAATTACTGAAGATCAAATTAAAGCTAATCAGCATCGAGTAACGGCGTTCAACCTTCAAAGAGGTATATATGAAGTGCTGACGAGGAGAGCAAGTGTAGGGTTACGAGGTGGAGAAAATTCACATACTGTTACTTTAAGTGAAAAAAAAATATTCTTATGAAAAGTGGAGCATGTACAAATATCCATGTTCACATGTTTTAGCTGTATGCCAAAAAATTATTGTACATTTTAGTAGATTTGTAGATGATGTATATACAATTACAGCATATATGAATGCTTGGAGTGGTGAGTTTAATCCATTACCACATGAAGATTATTGAATACATACAAGTATGTTCAAATATATTCCTGGTCATCATCATTTGAGACCCAAGCAGAAAGACAGACCAAAGTCAACAAGATTGCGAAATGAGATGGATAATAGGCAAATAAGAAGCAAGAATCATTGTAATATTTGTAAGGAACAAGGTCACGATCGCCGCCGCTGTCCTAAGATACTTCAACATACTTCAACTTCAAGCAGTGGAAGAAATTAAAGACCGCAGAGATATATTTTCAATATTGTTTTATATCTTTTTATGGGATTGTATTTTAAATGTTGTTTTATATCTAGAAATATATTATATGACAATGTTGTGCTACCAGACATTTCCTAGTAATGAAATAGTCACATCATCATTTTCATATATTTCTTATGCTCTAATACACTTGGGATATATATCATTATTTTAGATATATTAACGTGTTATGGCGTACGATCCACGACATCCAGGCCCTCGAGATAGGAGTATTCTTATATTGCAGGAGCACCATCGATCACAGACTATTTTAAATGACGGTGTAAGTATTCCATACCTACTCTTATATATTTATATTTTTTATAAAAAAATATTGTTAAAGTCCTATACATTATCTAATTATTGTTTCTTATTTCAGGAGCCCAGACACCTTCGATTACAACAATCCGATGCTGACTTTTGAAGGACAGAGCACATTCCAGCTAGAGTGTTAGATTATTTACGATATCTGAGAGTCTATGGAGTGTATCGGATTGGTCGCATACAGATAGATGTTGGTCTTATTACTGCCTTGCTTGAGAGATGGCATTCAGAGACATATACATTTCATCTTCCATTCGACGAGGTGACCATTACATTACAGGATGTCAGCACCTTACTGGACTACCAGTTGATGGCGATTCAGTTACTGGAGTTGATCCCACACTTACCATTCCGGAGTGGCAGGCTTTGTGCTTATGATTGCTAGGGTTTGAGCCTGACATCCCATTTTTTTATCATTCATGATTCAGGATAGAGTGTTTGGATGATCATTATCGATATTTTTATATTGAAGATGATGCACTACAGTAGTATGTCAAGGGTCAGGTGCTCTGGTTGCTAGGCAGTGTTCTATTACCTGATACTTCATTGAACAAGATGAAGTTGATATTTTTGCCATTATTAGAAGATTTAAAGTTTGTTCGTAGGCTCAGTTGAGGTAGTGCAGTACTAGCATGTCTGTATAGGGCTATGTGTCGGGATTCTTATACCGACCAGAGCAAGATAGGTGGTTATCTTGTATTATTATAGGTATGTGATTAAAAATTTATATTTTTAATATTCTATTGTAGCTTTGATTGGGTATATTACTTATATTTTTTTGAAATTTATAGATTTAGACATAGAAGAGGATGCCAACTATCAGTCCATTACGACGACAGTTGCTCAAGATACCACCAGAGCAGCATGACCCTGATGTCTCATTCAGACTAGACGGACCGTTGAGATATAGGTATCAAAATATTGCTTCCTCTACTTGATATTTAGTACTATTTTAAATTTGATAAAATTTATTTAATATGAATACACTGTCATGCAGATAGAACGTTGCATTCAATATTCATCATGTATCGACGAGAGTGGCATGGGTTTATAGGTGCCAGCTGGATACATTAGTTGATACACATAGACAGGTAAATTTGATTTATTTACAAATATTATTTTACAATATTCATAATCTATTTAAAATTTAGCTTACTAATTTATTTTTTTATTTTAACTCTATCAATTTTTGTAGGAGCCATATACAGATGAGATATTAGCTATATTACCACAGATGTGTACAGTTGGACATGACATATGGTCTGCTAGAGTGTCACTTATTTGTTTTGATGTGGTGGAATGACATCTTTTCGATCGTGTACTGAGGCAGTTTGGTCAGATTCAGGACATCTCAGAGTAGTTTGATACCAACTAGAGACTTCATCGTATTGATCATCGAGGGAGAGCTCGTGTTGACTGACGTATCAGACATGCAGAGTACATCGCTATTTAAAATGCACGCTAAGATCGCATAGTTCATGACGATCATATTTTGAGAGATCGTCCATATGCTGAGGACTACATGGTCTGATTTTTTTACATTACAGTGTGAGTCATTGGACAGTCTCGGTATACAGTTTCAAGATACGAAGGTGAGAGTTCTACTGTGCATCTTTTGATAAGACTATAAAAATTATATTTTATATCATTGTCTTTACTTCTAATAATTTAAGATTACAAAATATTTTATATAGTTTCGTTTATTCTCAGTTTTACAGTATATTGCTAATTTTATTTTTATTATGTAGACTGATTCTATGTCAGATCTTATGTTGGACTGTCATCGTATTTTATCTACAACTAATGAGGATGAGCGGATTCGGATAATGCGTGAGATGGAAAGATCATGTTCGAGAACATTGATAGCGATTGACGTTGACCCAGATAGGTGTGTATCTTGGCATGGAGCAGCCGATGCGCTAGATATGACATATATGCCGTCACCATATGTTTCACAAATGCCATCACCACATATTCCGCAGATGTCATCACTACACGCTGCACAGATGCAACCACCATTTGATCCACAGATGACAAGATCTTCTTCTTCCTACATGCCCCAGATGACATCACTGGGTCCTAATTGGTCACATGAGTATGACATTTTTTTTTCAGGCCCATCCTTATATCCAGATGAGGGGGTCGAGAGGGTCACTTAGCCCGCAGATGCTCCGACAGCACTGATTATTCCTGAGCCGCATGATGATGTTATTCCTGAGCAGCATCATGATGATATGGGGAAGGAGCCATCACAGCAAATACAGGAGCAGCAGATGCAGAAGCAAAAGCGACCGCTGAGAAGATCCAAGTGACCACAACGACCTTATGGGATTTAATATTTTTTGAATTTGTACTTAGTATTTTTGAAACTTTTATTGTACTTTATTTTGATATTTTTTAATTATATTTTTATTTTATTGTACTTTATATTACTCTATATCATTCTCATATCATAAATCAAAAGATATATTCATACCATAAATCAAAGACTACTGTAACAAAATACAGTACTACATCAGCACATCATACAGTATATATACACCACAGAATATATAAAATCCTCATAATATAATCCTTCGAATCAGCTTGAACGGTAGGGTGATAGCGACGAGCTGATGAGGATGGACGAGCTGAGGATGGCCTAAAAGAGGATGGCTGACTAGGAGGAGGCTGACTGGGAGGCTGACTGGATTGATCACTTGAAAGATTTGAAATAAGAATATTCATCTGCTGGTCGATTCGGACAATATTCTATAAAACTGTAGCCAATCTAGTAGAGAGAATATTTTGCCTTTCTACTCCACCTAATTCTCTCTGTATTGCAGTCTGAAGCACTTTAAAAGTGTAGATAATCTTGCCTAACTGATGTTGCATATCTGTATGAGGCGAATATCTCTCTAATTCTTCGATACGATGACTAAATTACGAATATCCTATCTGATATCCTGTACTGCTGAAATAAGATTGTCCACTTTTTGCTCAAACAAAAAAGAAGTATGTATCCCATTAGCATCCATATGTACAGTACTCTCTCCTGAAGACAATGATTGCAGAATAGATACAACTTCTCAAGCAATTGCATTGACCATATCTGGAGCCATCCTCATTTGCTGAACAAATTCCGTACCCTCTATAAATCGAGAAGGTCCTGCTTTACTCCTCCTCCTAGAAGGTCCTGCTTCACTCCTCCTGGAAGGTCCTGCTTCACTCCTAACTCTTTCTTCACCTGAAATATCTTCATCTTCTCTCTTTCCATCCTTTTTAATCCACTCACCATCAATTTTAAACCAATGCATTCTGTGCAAAGTTCCTTCATTAATTTTGCTACCTCTATCTAATTTTGTTGATTGTTCACTCTGAAATCTTACTCCATAATGTTTAAAAATATAGGTTAACATCATTGCATAAGGCAAAGACGTCTGTACCCTAGCGACAGCTTCTTGCATAATCTTGATTATCATTCTTGAAAAGTTGAGTGGAACGTATTTCACTACATGATACATAATTGCTAAATTTCTCTCAGTTACAATGTCAAATCCTCTAGTCCGAAGTTGTATAATCCAGCAAATAATTATATACAGTAATCTCATTTCAATATTTAAATATCTTTCATAAATTCTCTGGAACTGACCATTATCTTCTATCCAAATAACAGTTTCGATTCTTGTACTTCTATCTCTTCTACTGTCTTGCAACTCACTTATCGTCGGAAGTTTTAAAATTTTTTTTAATATTTCATTATCCAAATAAATTTTTTCTTCTTTCACTGAAGATGATACAGTATGTTCTTCAAATGAAATATTTTCATAAAATTTTCTAACTAACTTCATAAATATCGGAGCTTCAGCAATGCAAATAAATTCCCATCTCATAACTCTAATTAAGTTAGCAATCTCAAATCTTTCTGAATCTAAAAAATTCATATCAATAACACGGCTGGAAAGAATATTTTTGTCACTTACAGGTCTTGCAGGAGGAGGTGATCTTGAGGTAGGAGTTATCGGAGAAGATCTTAAAGGAGGAGGAGGTGATGGTGCTTCAGTTGCTTCTCTTCTCCTTCCTCTGCTTTTTTGACTTCTGTTAACTCTTTGGTGTTGGGGAAGATGCATCTTCGGAGCCATTGGTCGAGAACGAGATGGAGGAGGTTGATGCCGAGAACGAGATGGAGGAGGTTGATGGAAGGAGATTTTTAGCACAAGGAGAAGGAGAGGAGAAAGAGAAGGAGAAGGAGAGGAGATGGTCGTGAAGATGACAGCTAGGATTCTGATCGAGAAGGAGATGGAGAAGGAGAGGAGATGGTTAGGAATTCTGATCGAGAAAAGGAGATGGAGAAGGAGAGGAGATGGTTGTGAAGATGAGCTAAAGATTCTGAAGGAGATGGAGAGAAGAAGATGGAAGGAGGTTGATGAAAGGAGGTTTTGTAGCAGAGCTAAGAATGGAAGGAAAGTAGAGAGCTAAGGATGGAAGGAAAACAGATGAAGATGAAGGAGTGTTCCATTTCGAAATATATAAAGGCCGAAGATCGAAGCAACCCAATGTAGGCGCCTACATTTGGATTGTAGGCACCTACAATTTAATTATCTATATTTAATTAAAAAAAATTTAAAAAAAAAATAGACGCCTACATCTGGTTAACACCTATTTTTTTAAATGAAATGTCATTATTCATATTTAATTAAAAAAAATTAAAAAAAATTAGGCACCTAATCTGGATTGTAGGCACCTACAATCCAGATGTAGGCGCCTACATTTGGGTTGTAGGCGCCCATAATGCAGATGTAGGCGCCTACATCTGGTTAACACCTAATTTTTTTTAAAATAAAATATTATTATTCATATTTAATTAAAAAAATTAAAAAAAATTAGGTGCCTAACAGGCATCTACAATCCAGATGTAGGTGTCTACATCTGGATTATAGGCACCTACAATCCAGAAATATCTTATTTTTTTATTTTTTTAAATAAAATATTATTTTTTATATTTAATTAAAAAATTTAAAAAAAATTTAAGTGCCTAATCTGGATTGTAGGCACCTACAATCTAGATGTAGCTGCCTACAATCCAGAAACATTTATTTTTTTTATTTTTTAAATAAAATATTATTATTTTATATTTAATTAAAAAAATAAAAAAAATTAGGCGCCTAACCTGGATTGTAGGCGCTACATTCCAGATGTAAGCGCCTACATCTGGATTGTAAGCACCTACAATCCAGAACACCTAATTTTTTTATTTTTTTAAATAAAATATCATTATCTATATTTAATTTAAAAAAATAAAAAAAAATAGGTGCCTAACTTCAATCTACATCTGGATTGTAGGCGCCTACAATCCAAAAACACCTAATTTTTTTAATAAAATATTATTTTTCATATTTAATTTAAAAAATTTAAAAAAATAGGCACATGGATTGTAGATGCCTACAATCCAGATGTAGGTGCCTACATCTGAATTGTAGGTGCCTACAATACAAAAATATCAATTTTTTATTTTTTTAAATAAAATATTATTATTTTATATTTATTTTAAAAAAAATTTAAAAAAATTAGACGTTTGGATTGTAGGCACCTACAATCCAGATGTAGGCGCCTACATCTGAATTGTAGGCGCCTACAATCCAGAAACATCTAATTTTTTATTTTTTTAAATAAAATATTATTTTTCATACTTAATTAAAAAATTTAAAAAAAATTAGGCACCTGGATTGTAGGCGCCTACAATCCAGATGTAGGCGCCTACATTTGCATTGTAGGCGCCTACAATTCAGAAACACCTAATTTTTTTATTTTTTTAAATAAAATACTATTATTTCATATTTAATTAAAAATATAAAAAAAAGATGCCTAACTTGGATTGGAGGCGTCTGCAATCCAGAAATACTTAAATTTTTTATTTTTTTAAATAAAATATCATTATCCATTTTTAACTAAAAAAATTTAAAAAAAATATTAGGCGCCTAATCTGGATTGTAGGTGCCTACAATCCAGATGTAGGCACCTACATCTGGGGATTGTAGAAACATCTAATTTTTTTTATTTTTTAAATAAAATATCATTATCTATATTTAATTAAAAAAATTAAAAAAAATTAGGCACCTAACCTGGATTGTAGGCCCTATATCTGAACCGCCTATTTTTTTTAAGGCACCTACAATCCTACATGGGTGCTTAGTTTTTTTTTTGGATTTTTGTTAAAATTGGATTGTAGGCGCCTACAATCCATGGTTGGGAGGCGCTTAGGCACCTACATCTGGTTAGTCCTGTTGGATCACAGGTGGCTCACTGGGTCACGGGTCAGTCAGATCACAAGAATTTTAGGTCGAGTCACAGCATTCGGGTGCTTTACATCAGGTCACATGGTGCTTTAGGTCAGGTCAGGTCATACTGAACTTTAGGTCAGATTAAATTACAGTGTTCTATCCACATCAATGCACATCACAAGATTTGTTGGATGTTAGCGTCCTCCGGTTTAGAGTTTAAGGTTTAAGATTTAGGGTTTGGGTTTAGGATTTAGGGTTTGGATTTAAAGTTTAGGGTTTAGAGTTTAGGATTTACTAGTCAGCATCCATACACATCCATGATGATGATGATGGCTTGGAGATCATCTCCTGATTGATCATCGAACCACAACCTACGATGAGAGCTGGGAGGATCCTATCGGCTCGAATCAGAAGATGATAGAGTTGGGAAGATCTGGATCCTACTGGAGGACAATCGGATCCAATGAGAGCTCGGAGGATTGGATCCGACCGAAGGATAAGAGCTGGGAAGATCCAAAGACGACTGGATTTGACTGGAGGATGAAAGCTGGGAGAATCGATCGACCAGATTCGATCGGAGGATGAGAGTTGGGAGGATCCAGATCCATCGAATGAGAACCGGTAGGATCCGACTGGAGGATGATCGGAGAGGATGATCGGATCCAACCGAAAGATAAGAGCTGGGAGGATTCGACTGTTCCGAGCGGAGGATAAGAGCTGGAGCATCTGATCAAAGGACAACCGAAGATGATAAGAGCTGAGAGGATCCGGATCCCATCAGAAAATAAGAGCTAGCAAAATCAGATTGAAGGACGATCGGTTCCGATCGGAAGTGGATTATTTTCGTAATTTATTTTAAAATTATTTACATAAATTATTTTAAAATTAATAATAAATCAGTAAAAAATTAAATTAATAGGATGGTGGTGGATTGTTTTTTTTTAAATTAATTTGAAAATACCATTTCAAATGGCGCTTTTGATTTTTTCTATCAAGATGACGTGTACCGAAATGCCATGGAAGTGGGGACATATATCGAAAAAATATCATTCCAAATGACGTTTTCTATCCAATAAACACCATTCCAAATGATATTTTATGATTTTGCATTATCTCTGTAAATAAGTTGAAAGATGCATTATTTTTATAATTTTTTTTTAATATTATTTGGATAAAAAAATACTTCTTAACCCATAGCCCATGGGTGCTAACACGCGTGAACTGTTGTTATATCAGCGTCAAGCAATCTCACATGACCTTACGTAAGTCCGCAGCATTCACATATAAAACTATACATACAAGAAATTCGAATTCTCATTTGGACGAGTAGAAAAGTAATATATATCTTCGACAATATATATAATAAAAAAAATCAAAGATCAAGACCCCATGGAACGATTCCAAGGTAAACCTGAACGAATATAAAGGAAAAAAAAAAACCATACAGTAAAAATAAAATAAATCAAACACCGTACTTCTACCAAGATTAAGCTCTCAAAACCTTGAGCCCAACTCACGCTGCCACCACTCACACAAAATCCCATATACTTGTTTTCCGATATGGTCAAAGTTACCTTGCTTGCAGCAAAGTTTTTTGGAGCTAAATATTTCTGTTTCCAAAATTTCTATGTTTTTTGAGCTGCGGTATCTATTTTTTATATAAATATTTGGAATTAATTTCAAAATATTTGGGATCTTGGGGAGGAGGATTATCTTTTTTTTTTATTTTTATCTATTTATTTTACTCGATATCTTTTTACATGCAGTCATGGCCTTCCGTTGTGGGGTTTGGGTTAGGTCAAGCAGTAGATTGTCCAACTGATCTATTTTTCCCTCTTGAGATATATGTATCCAAAGAAAATTTTTTATACACTGCAAAATTAAACCACATAATCATCACTTTTCAATGTATATTTAATGTCCCAATTTTATTTTTTCATTTAAAATTTTGAATGATGAAAATACCTCTTTTCTTCTAAAAAAATTATGATATCCTTTGTCTAAATTATGATTTTTTACACATAATACCATAATTTTTTCATAAAATATCATAATTTTGATAAGAATATTTTTATTATTTAAAAATTTTATAAATTTTTAATGATAAAAATATCCTTCCCTCTTTGTGTGAAAAAATTATGACATCCCATATAGAAAGTCATAATTTCAATACAGGATGTCATAATAACGACATAGAATGTCATAATTTTTTCAGAAGAAAAGAGATATTTTCATTATTCAAAATTTTAAACCAAAAAAATAAAACTGAAGACACTAAATATGTATTGAAAAGTGATGGTTATTTGATAATATGATGATATATTTTTTTATATCGCATGTGATGTACAAAGAATTTTTTGAAATAATTCAGAAGGCGAAAGGGTATGCACCTGTCGATAGGTGACTCAAGTCTGATATCAAATTTAACCAAAATGGACGACAAATTTCATCAAAATGGACAACAGGTTTGATGTTCGGGTTTTCAGTCTCAAATAGAGGAGCACGAAGGAGAGGAAAAATTATTGATATCCACCGCATCATTTGACCAATTCAACCAAAGCTTAACACATCCACAGACATTGATAGAGGCTAAATCGAGATGGAAAAAGAAGAAAAAAATCTAATCATGATTTACATTTGAGATTAGCAAAAATATGATTCTTTTTCACTATTTTCATTTGGGATAAGATGCCATATGCACGATTGATGCGGTAAATATTTTAAAAAATAAAATTATTATAAAAAATGATATTTTTTTTCAAAATCTTTGACTGCCATTCCGAAAAACGAAGGAGCTGAAAAAAGCAATGGTGGAGAATCCGATGGACAGAAGCGCCATAGGCAAAAGGCGGAACACTAATGAACTAAGAACCCGTTGGGGGATGGCGAAGATGCTGTGGGCAAGGAAAGGAGGCACAGTGACGAAGCCGCATGTGTAGGAGAGCACCGATCGAATAAAAGGAGGGGGTACAAGTAGGAAGTCACAATCACGAGAGAAGGGGAGGGGGGTGGCACGAGCAAGAAGATATGATCGCAGCACGAGCATGTTAAGGGAGAAAGGCTACCGTAGAGAATAAGAAAAAAAATTGCAAGAGAAGACTTCAGCGGAGAAGAAAAAAAAATAGAAGATGCGGTGGGGAAGGAGCCACGAGCAGGTTAGCAGCACAATCGTGGGAGAAAGGGTCGACGGCACGAACAGAAAAATGGCATGAGCACCGATGGGGGGGAGACTGTCAGAGGAGGGGAAGAAGAGAAGCAGCTTAAGGGATGGGGTGGTAGAAGAGAGAAAAAAATAAAATATCTAAATTATTTTTTATAATAAAATATTATAAAAAAATACTGTAGCAAAAATTTATGAAACTATCAAATAGTACCTTAAGTTTTTCCCATTGGCAATTTAGTTTTCCCTCTACTAATACCCCGAGTCTTGATTGAACTACCAGTCCAAGAATAGTGTGGTGGACTTGTTCAACCAATAATTTCTCCGAGGGAGAGCGCAAAGAGAGTAAAAATGCCCGTCGTCCACCGCTCAGCTCGGTCCCATTTCCCTACTCTCCATCCTTCCCAAAGTGCAATTCCATCTTCAAGCGTTGTGGTGCGTAGAGGGAGACGACGGAGTATTGGTAATAAGAAGAGGGAAGGTGTGGCCTCAAATGCAGATGATGGATCTGCTTCGCCGCCACCGGAAGGTCGCTTTTCTCTCTCTCTTGGGCAGGACCTCCAATGTAGCCGGCACCGTAGCCGTTGCCCTCCCTCTTCTTCTTACTGCTCCATCATGCCTCTCGACCTCGCCATCCACCTTCTTCTTACTGCTCCATCATCTCTCTCGGCCTCGCCATCCACCGTAGCACTCATGCGCTTTGGGAAGGAACTGAACTAGTGCCGAGCTTAGTCAACATGTAAACATCCCTTCTCTGAGCTTATAAGACATGATGACTGAGCTCAGATTCTATGTTTCAGCGCAATGCTCATTGCACAGATGGAATAAGATATACAGGCAAGTGTAGGAAAGCCATGGTGATAATTTGCAGGCCAAAAGACTGTCAAAAAATAGGATACGGGAGCCGGCAAAAGCATCATCTCCATTGTCAACCAGATTTGAATAACAGAATGGCTTTCGAGTCTACATAGAAATAGATGAAGTGGTTGGTCTCATGCGTCACGTATGAACCTGTTCAACAAGAAGCCAACAAAAGTTCATCACACAGTGGAATTGATGCCTAAAACAAAAGTCAAGAAGCAAGATATTCTCCTATATAACCAAGGGCGTCAATTTTACCAAAATGAACTGCATATGTGGATTTTTAGAAGCTAAGGCAATTAGAATTCAGCTGCTCTGTCTGTTTAGAATTTTCAAATGACTTTTACTAAGTAGAGCAGGGACAGTTTAATGAGATGTGAAAGTTGCTGGACGTATTAGCAAATATATGGTAGAAAGATGCAGAAAAAATTACATCATATAAATATAACATTAGCTATAAGCCTTTTCTGATCAATTTAAGGCAGGCAGTCAGCATGATATTTCAATTCCATTGCTCCCTTCTAAACACAAACTTGCCATCACATGTTTAAAACTGGAAGCAAATATGCTATTCAAGGATGCTGTTCTAAATATGTATAGCTGGCATTAGAACAACAAACTTATGCAAAAGACATTGCAGCCTGTCATGGTTTCATATTTGCGAACTAGTTAAGAAAGTCTACATAAAGTATGAGATTTAAATTGCACCGGAATATAAGTATGGTAAATAAGGAAGAGAATGGCTTAAAAAGAAGCATGTCATACGGTAAAAAATCAGAGAGAGAAGAAATAGAAAACCGAAAAGGCTCGAAGAATCATGAGTCATCACAGCAAAACAGCCAAGCCTATCATCAGCCCTTTCCTCACTTCCATCCATATTTCCTAGTATTAATGCAATTTTCACCAAACACATTGCCTCTCTAGCCTCAACAAGAACTCCACAAGGATGCTAAAGGTAAAATTTATTTATATAGATTTCAGAATGCAACCAGATCTTTATTACTAGCTGAACATCATTTACAATCAGGCTGATGATAGATTACCCCATCATGTCATCAAACTTGAGTCCAATTTCTCTTTCCTTTTGTAGAATCTCACAATTTGACTCCAATTCTAAGAGCACCTACATGTCCTATGCATCAAATCTAAAAGTTATGAACACCATATATACAGTCTCTCTTTTATGGTGAATTGAGTGCTTATGTAGTTGAGTGCCTAATTGCTACCTTTTTCAGGTGGAGTTTTGCTTCTTTACCAAAACTTGCTATGTTGAGACCAAAGGAGCTTGAAGGCAACTCAGTGATGGTCCAAGGAGGCTGACAAGCGACCTTCCACAAGCCAAGGAACTTATGCCATGTCAATAATTCTCATAGCATGTCAAATAACCACCAAATCGCTATGTTTATTATTGTTTTATTAACCATATTATTATTTAAGTTAGTCATTGCATATTTTACCATCACGTTAGAGTAGTAAATTTTCTTCTAGGGTATAGGAGGGCTTTTAGGTCCTGACTGTGGGAACCAAGCTCCTCTTCTACTCACAAAGAACTATTATTTCACTTCCGCAACCAGTTGTACAATCACTTCTGAACGTGCTTGCTTTGACCTCATGTGACCGGACCTCCCTATATGGTGCCATGTCACCCCTTCTAGGCCAAATGATTTGACTGCATACATTTCAATATTAATTCAACAAGGTGTCTAACTTCAGTTACAAGACAACTAAATGACAAAAGATGAGGTTTTTTCATCCAAATATGGATGAACCTACACAAGAATGAATCAAGAAAACTTCATTTCTCAAACTCATATCTTGAATACAAGTACAGATGCAGAAAAAGGATCCATAACCATGATCATGTCATGTGGAAGTGCAAAGACACATGTAGCAGAAGGAAAAGGGGAGGAAACATTGCCATCATAATGTCAACAAACAGTTCCAAAACTGGAAAGCAAAAACTAGCCCAAACTCATAGGTCCTATGATTAACTAGTTATCAGTGTAAATTGACATGTTCACTTCCCGGAATATGTATCTAAAGACTATACCTCAGCAATAAAATAATTTAAGCAGCACATTAAAAAAAGACTTAATTAAAGTTAAAATAATTAAATTAAATGTTATGTACCCAACAATTAAAGTAATTAACTTGGAAACGAAAGAAAACATCGAAGGACATCTTGCATTAACCATAGATGTATTAGTTATAAAACAGCATCTGTTAGTGCAAAACCAATTAATACCACAAATGTTATTGGCTTTACTGAAGGAGGTCAACATATGAAATCTACATTCATGCTCCCAGATTGATAAAAAGACAGGAGGGGAAAAAATAACCACATGGTCCTAATAGGATGTGGAAATCATGTGGACAACTACCAAAAGTAGTTTGGTAACCATTAAGAAAAGGCATGAGCTAAGTGTATATGGATATAATTTCAGAAATGTATGATGATACAGTGATATGTCTGCGAAGAACATGTGGCATGGATAGTAAATTGTAGTTGTAATAGTTGCCTGCACCAAGAGTAAGGATTGCTCCATTGTATCTCTACACTTTCATAGAAGAGTAGATGCAAGTCTCATGGAATTTAATTATGCATACTAATTTTGAATGTTACAGAGTTGAACTGTGAGAAAAGAATAGAACAATGGGAAAAGCTCACAGAAACATGGGTTGAAAAACCTTGCTCCATCAAACATAGGGTTCTATTAACCTTGGAGCAAATAACTTTTTATTACATATCAACTATACAAAGCAGAGAAACAAAATGAAGCCTCTATGATTTGAAGCAGCTGGATAATAATAGGTTATGTAATCACTACATGTTGTTAAAATTTGAAGAAAGATGTTATAAAAAAATAATAAAGACAATAACAGTATATTATTTGAACTCTCAACATTAAAGAGGGTTCGCCTACAAATTATATATCTTGAGAAGATGAGGATGTTGAACTGCATATGACATAAACAAAGGGACACAGTACTTAGTACCTGAAAATAAAGTTTATGGGTTGTAATAATGGGCACATGTTCAATGAAGACTGAAGGTTGCTGTTTTCAGAAAGGATTCAGGAAATTTTGTGCTACCAGAAAATCTACTTCTTTGATAGGTAAATATGGCGATGCCTAATCGATAAGTGTAGTCTCAAGTAAATAGACCAAACTTGGTTAAAACTGCGATTACAACAGTTGGTTCATCTTGGTGGCAAATTTATTGAGCATACTTTGCAATATCCAACATGGATAACTAGCAAGCTGAAAATTTCACATATATGAAATAAGTTTTGACAGCTTCCAGAACCTCAAACAATAATCCGGTGAATATTCAAAGGTACATGCTGAGAATCAAATTAGACTTCTAAAAGTAGTTAGACATGAAACTCCTTAGACCTTAATATGATCTTGAAATTTTTTTTTGGATGACCAGAATCAGGATTTCAGAATTACTTGGTGTGCTAACATCTTCATTTTGATATTACTTCAAGCATACTTCTATAATTAAAAGGCCTAGTTTATGCAAAAGTTGCTTTTATCTACATCCGGATGTGTAAAAAGGTTTTTCATTGCATTTTATCCAAGATTTTAGCTTTGCCTCCACAATGCATCGATTGGCATGTCTTGCAGGATACAGGCTCCTTTGATCGTTCCATATGGACTCACATCCAGACCCAGAAACCTTGTAATAAACCATTGATTCCTCGGTCAAAAATTCAGAACATTGTCCGCAAGAATAAACATTGGGCCACATAGATGAACACGTTCTTTTCCTACTGCCTTCAAGTGGATACTCAACAGTTTGAGGAAGAAACGCTCGCTTTGCACCGGCAGCTTGTTGTCAGGCAACGTCCAACAAAAGAGATAACGAGATATTCAGAAAGAAAAAGGAGGTGGAAAAAACATTCCAAGAGCACTTCTAAATTCTAATAATTAACCATTACAATCAATTGATTATCCTGATGCAGAGATTCATACTAACTAAATGTTTTTCAGAAAGGATTGAAATTTCTTAACCATAAACATCATCTTTCTATTGATTATTCTGATGCACAGATTCATACTAACTAAATGGTTTTCAGAAAGGATTGACCGTTCTCCAAGTCACACTTTATCTAAGGGAATTATCATTTCCTTTGTAAATTACCCCCTTTGTGACAAGCACTTCAATCAAATTCTAAATCAGGTAACTACTTGATCATGCACCAGTTAATCCACTTACTCATTGCTTCCTTGAGTTCATCCAGCTAAAAGAAAAAAAAATGCAGATCTAAATCCTTAGAAGCAAGTATTTTCAGCTTAATAAGTATCTTTCCTTTTTTTTAAAAAAAAAAAAAAGAAAAACTAAAGAGAGAGAGAAAACTAAGCTAAAAGACTGATACGAACGCAAACAGGAGAAGAAAATGAGATCAATTGGAGGTGTTACGGTCAATCCCTCGTCGCCTGGTCGCCGGGAGCGAGCGCCTGCAAAAGAAAATCCGCACCGGAGGGACTCCGGCGGGAACCTCCGACGATCAAGTCAGAGAGGAAACTAGGCAACAGTAGAAAATGATCAAAGAGCTCAAGGGGAGAGGCGAGAGCGAGAGAGAAGAGGAGAGATTCCAGGGTTTCGAAAGAACCTCCTCGCACTGTTGCCTTCCCGATATATATAGTGGAGCACAGTATGGCGCCGTCATTAATGGTGCTGACAATCGAAGGATTGTCAACCCACTGAGGACCGTCAGAGTCACCGTGAGGCTGTCAAATCACCGTGGGACTATCAAATCGCTAGGATCGACTCATGCTTAGGTGGGATAATGTCCCTAGGCAGCAGTGCCGCATGCCGTTGTCAGGACTGACAGTTTTCAACAGTCGTACGGCATTTGAAGGAGCCGGCCGACTATAGGTCGGCGGCTAGTTGAGGGGTGTCGGATGGAAACTCGGGTCCCCCTCCCGACAGTCAGTCGGCGCGTTGCGAGAGTCAGGCATTGGACTCCATAGTTCACAGCCGATCAAGAGAGACCAAAAGAGAGAAGAAGGTTTGCCCGACCGACGTATCTT